>NC_089145.1:45142426-45354926 GCF_009819655.1 Sylvia atricapilla
CCCCGGCCTTGTGCCCCGAGCGAGCCCCGGCCTTGTGCCCCGCGCTGTCCCCGAGGTGCGCCCGGCGTGTGTCCAGGGGACGGCCCGCGCACGGACAAAGGCGAACACAGAACCTTAACGCGGGGCGGGGAGGGGACGCGGGGCACAGACAGGGACAGGCACTCGGAGTCCGAGTGACGGGCAGCCTCGGTGTCATCGCCGTTGTGCTCTGCCCCGTTCGCGCAGCAGGGTTTTTGCTGCCTGCGGTTTCCATGGAGCCCTCCTGGCACGTCCCAGCAAAAAACGTATGGCGGATGTCTTCACGGCGAGCCTGCAGCGGGTCTCCCAGGTGGAGTGTTTTCAGATCCTTTACACTGCGTAGTTCAGCACCAGCAGTGCTTTTCAAAAACATGCTTCGTGCACGACATCCCTGTTTTGAAACAGAAATTTGAAGCGAAGCTGTAGCAACACACATCTTTCAGTCCGAACTGTTAGCTGGATGCACAGTTTTAAAAGCAGTGGCTCCCTGAAATGAAGAGATTATTAAAAGCTCCTTTATTAAGAAGCTCAAGCCACAAAGGTGATGGTAATGAGTGCTACATACTCTGCATACACACTCAAGTTTTGCATGTAGGGTGAAGGCATGAAGTCGGGCCTCTACTTAAAAATACTCTAAAGCTACTTGTCAGAAATATGCTAAAATGATAAGCTGTGGATTTAGTGACATGGATTAATGATGTCAGTCTTTTAACCTTAAGTTCTTTTTTAAGTCTAAATTTCAGTCCTTCGAGAAAAGATAGGTGGAGGAGAAGGAGGAGGAAGAGACTGTTAAAATTGAAATGCTGACATTGCTAACCATGGCGGTGTGAATTCACTACTATAATAAGACCTCAGCTAGCAGCCTAATTCCAGAGAGGTGATGTTATCCAGTAATAATATAATCAGTTTGTTAGCTGTAAGATAGGAAACTGGGAATTACTTTATTTTATCGATATTTTTGGTAAAAAAAAAAATAATCCATAAGATGCCAGGATTGAGGAACAAGAGCTACCTTTGCTATTTAAAATAATAAACAAAAGTTCTTCAGGAACATTTTTCACTTCAGTGCAGTTTTACAAAAGCATGCTTAAAAAGGGACAGCTAGTGAGAATGCAAGCTTTCAAGCTAGGAATTGGAAGGCAGAAAGGCCCAAGGGTGTAACATTGTTAAAAGTTTTCAGAGAGGTCCCTAAAGCACAATGTTCACTTTACAAAGTAGTTTTCTCCTGGGTAATCATTGAGTGAGTTTGCATTGATTTGCAGCTGCGAATTTAAAGGGTAAAAAGGGACAGAAAAGAAGTGAAGAAGACAAATGCTCTGTTAGTAAACTGTGATGCAACCATTAAGAAAATTGTATCAGATATATGAAAAATTGGAATTGACTGCTTAATCTTTTGAGTTTATATATTCAGGATTCTCCACCCCTCATTTCTGTCTTTAATACTTACTTTTAAGGAGTAAACATTCTGATAATTTTCTAGGCATCTGATTTTCAAATTACAAATAACAGCAGAAATTAATTAGCTTGTAAGGTGCGTGTTTCACTTATTAGTGAAATGTTCCAGGGAGGGTTAGTCAGTGTTGTTAGTGAGGTCAGAATTTCAGCCACTGTGAAGGTTTTGCTGTTGCAGAAAATGACAAGGATAAATGACAGGACAAGGAAAATGACAAGGATATTATCCCTCTAATTGAGATTTAGATTTTGCTGGTGCTCTTGATGTTGTTCTGCCTGTTTAACCTTAACCAAAACACATTGTGGTCCGTGAATGGTTGGGGCCTTGAATTCTTTGAAGGAGCAAGTCTTAAGTTTCTCCATGTTGCCGGGGAGCCTAGTAGTATCAAGACAAAGACATGTGAAAGTATGTGAAGACAATGAAAACAAAGTAATGAGTATAGCCAAAATCATAACTGCCATTATAACAAAGTGGCTTGTAAATAACAGAGCCCTACAAGAATACTTGGGTGTGTCTGAGTCAACCCATTTTGAAAACCCTATGATATGCAGCTGCAGAAATGACAAAAATTCTTGAAAAACTGTCAACAAAGCTTGAAATTTCATGAAAATCATGTTTCCAAATAGAAGCACTATTCTGCATATAGATACATCACATGCTGTCCAGTAACTCTTGAATAGTAGGCTAAAACTGCTACAGTGACTACCTTGTTCCTCTGGTCTTCTTAAGGCAACATTAACCCTCTTTTAGGACTTGCCATTTAACAAAGCATTATTATATGTATTACAACAATTTGTGAATGTGTGCAGTCTGGGCTGTGAAAAATCAGTGGTTGGCATTCACTGTCAGGCTTACATCCAAAACCATACAAGATAATTTGCACTACATGACCATTGGCACTTCAGAGTAATGAATTGGAAAAGGTATTTTGAGAATAGCTTCCAAAGCTGCCCATGTACACTTGCTTGAAGCTAGAAAATAGATGTGATATAATGACAGTCATTTTGGCTGTATTGTGGAAGATAATACCAACTTGTGTATACTGACTGGATGTGAAACAAAACTTTGTGACAGTATGGATTGGATGTGGTATGTCAGCAGTCATACAGGGTACTAATGGAAGCATATTGTCTTAGTTCTGTAAAATGACTCAAACAACAATTAATTACTGTTTCTCACAAATACAAAATGAGAGGGCAATGAAAAATTAATTGAGGAAATTTATGTATGGATATGAAGCATGGAAATCTGGATGCCAGCTGCCACACAGGAAATCCCCAGACCACTAATTGATGGAAATTTTGAGAACTTAACAGGTTAGGTTCCAAACAAGGTTTTTAATTTGGCTTTTTTTTTTTTTTTTTTTTTTTTTTTTTTTTTTTTTTTTTTTTTTTGTATCATTAGGCCACCACAGAAAGATTACACTAGCCCAGTATAGACATTTTGCTTCCTTGGTGCATTGCTCTTGAAGACTTACCTCCTTTGTCATTACTCACAATTGCTTAGCTTTTTATTTTTGCTACAAAACGTCACCTTTTTAATTGAGAGATTGAGTATGATAGCGTGGAAGTTGGTCCTCATGTATACAGGAGAAAAAGAAGCAAGTGGAAGAGGAAAAGGAAAAGAAGAGGGTGTTTGGAGAGCACAGGGGGTAGGAAATGTGAGGCTCACATTGGAATGACAAGTGATGGGACAGGACAGGCAGAAGGAGACCGGACCACTAACTGTAGAGAGAGCTATGTTCAGAGTTTGCATTTTAATCAAACTACTCCTTACTTAATGTGCCCTGCATTTCTCAGTGGGGATACAGCTTGGAATCTGTGTGAAATGGTGAAAGATTGAGAAAGTAAAGACAGAATGAAAAAGCAAGATGCAATTTCCTAATTTGTTTCTTTTTAATTTCTAAAGCCTGTCTTGCCCACACATCGGGTAGGGTATGCTTAGAATCTTGGAAAAAAAGATTCTAAGCTGAAGCTGAAACCAAGTTGGGAATAAATTCCAGTAGTTTTAAGATGATAAAAAATATCTGACCACTCTTTCTCCCTCCTCACTCCAGAAGGTCCAACAAAATCATCTTCCCCATGGGAAATGCCTGACAACAACATGGTGTGTGTACCTACTCTGCAATCAGAGTTCAGGGTATATATATATATATATGCAACTGCAACTCATATTTTTTTCCTTCTGATATTATTTACCTGGAACTTTCACTCTGTCGTAGTTTTTTGCTTTCTTTTCCACTCAATTTCCTTCTTTGCTTTTGGGACAGAAAGTGCCTCATGCAGTGTGGTCCAGGTTATACTGAACCATGGATGTCTCATGCAGAGCAGTATCTTATTCCACACATTACTTACTCATGTTGCAAAAGTAGGGTGAGTAATGGGTGCTGGAATTTAGCTCTATACTGCATTTTGCATCTGGAGTTTCTGTAATCGGTTCATGTAGTTCACAGACTACTGCTAATAATTTCTTTTTTTTTTTTCTATCTCCCATTCCTGCCTTTCTCCCCATTTCTCCAGAAGTTTTATGGGGTCGTGGAGGACTTTAAAACTTTGCAAAATGATGCAGAACTATATCAAAATGACCCAAGCATGGTATAAGCATGCAGGGTGCATTTGTGCTGCAGAAATACCAGGTTTTAACTGGGCATGATCCCATATAGCTGTAGGACTGTGGGTCAGCATTTTATCTTTACCAGCAGAAAGGTTTGCAGTGACTGCATGTCTTAGGGATGTACTTAATGTGCATAGAGGGCAAGTAGTGCTGGAGTATTTAAACTGCAAGTGGGATGCAACATCCCTGCAACATCCTCCTTGGCTATACAGAGAGACAAACTGATATGCCTGTGCTGCTCTCGAGCACATGCTACACACCTCTAAGGACAAGGGCAATTTTGAATTTAGAGAGGAGCTCTCTAATGTGCTAAGCTGCTGATGTAGCACTTGCAGTGAGAAATATACTGGTCCAGAGAGAAGTCTTGGGAGTACGCTCAGGTCAGACAAAGAGGATCTTAGCGATGCAAAACAAACAAACAAACAGAAGTGTTCAAACACACAAACAACTTATTATTTGATCTGGAAACAGAACAGAGGGGTTGCCTGTAGCTGCACTTTGTTCAAACTTCATTTGGGCTTGTGATGTAATTTTGTGTTAGTCTACATGGCTCACGTCAGACTCTGGACTGTGGGTTTTCTTACTGATGATTCTGCAGCCTCTCAGGCTCCTGGGGCTACTGTGCAAGGGTCTGTTTGCTCAGAGATATCTATTCAGTGTGAAGAGGTGGTGACAGAAGTTGCTGTTAATTGTTGCCGTATGGTTAAAAGCTGGGGGTTGCTGTGCAAGCAAGTCTCCTCTGCTCTGTTCCAGTTCAAAGTTAAGCCAGCTAAATGAAACTAGGGAAAAGTGTTAATACAGCTAGTGCTGGATCTCAAAAGAATAGAGACAAGGAGGAAAGTAACCAAAGTTCAGACCCAGAGGGTGCATGCAGTTTAGATAAGCTGAGTTCAGTCTTGTGTCCCAATAAACAGATCAGAGTCATTAGTGAAAAAGGTTCCCATGCTTTCTGGGTTAAGCTGGCTGTTTAGTTTGTGTTTCTAACTAGTCAATAAAGCTCAGTGTTCTAGCAATTATCTTTGTATTAAAATTACCTTATTCCTTATGTGTCTACGTCTATTTGGATGTGAATTTTAGGACCTTGGATCCTAAAATATTTAAAGTCCAGTTAAATTTTGACATGAGAGCAACTGCATTATTTTTCTGTTCATTTTCCAAATCTGTAAACAAGCTTTTGTGCAAGACTACTGGCACCAAAAGTCTGGTTGAAATGAGCTTGTGGAAGTGCAAGAGTTCATAACCCTTATGTTGCAGATCGGGGAGTGCAGTCTGAACACTGAGTGCCTGCTGTAGTGAGAGGTGGTGAGGTCGTCCTTAGCTACTCCTGCAAAGCCCCAGGAAAGTCCAGTATTGCTGCCAGCTGCATTACGAAGGACACAGATAGTGCATACAACAGCCTCCTCTAACCTGCCAAGAAATATTAAGAAACTTTGTTATTAAATTAAATTTGAATTAAAACACCTCCTGAGGCTGAGCTTCAAACTCTTTAACCTGAGAATGGATTCAGCAGCATCTTGTGAGCTTTGGAGCTCACTAGGTTCCACTTATACAGCAGTGGAGCAGTTTTCCATTGTAACCTTTACTTTCTTGTTTATTTAATATATATGAATTACTGCTGCTGGCTCAGTATGTTGACAGTTATTTAAAGAATGGTCTGGTAAATTTTTTAGTCCATGTATGGATTATAAAATATAATATCTGTCACTATATTTTCTGGTCAGTCACTTTATGTTAAGATTTCATTAATATGCTTTTCTTAAATAACAAACAGATCCTGCAGAGCTGGTTAGCCATGTGAGGACCATGTGGTGCAAGCAGTTATAAATACACCAGTAAAAAACATTCCACAGAATAATAAATCACTATAATGTTCAACTCCAGTGGGTTGATGAATCGTATCTTTATTAACTTATTAACCACTTATCAAAATGATTTGCCTTGTACTTAGACTTAGGTTTAGGTTCAGTGTAAATTTTACATAAAGCCTGACTTTGTTTTCTTTTGCCAGACATATTTATTTTTGAGTCAAAACTCAGTCTCTTTTGCAGAAAGGAGGAGAATCAAAGAGGCATAATAATCAGCCTAAACTCATCCAAAGCACTTTAAAAATAGCCAGCCCACCTACTGCACTGGGAGATTTTATAGTGCAGTGTACAGAAGCACAGTGTGGAGTAGCTAAGGAACTGTGCAATATGTAAGCTTTTCAAAATGTACTTGAGGCTGTGGCTCTCTAACCCGTACCAGATCTGTTCTTGCTAGGGCATCTGCCTCTCAGTCTCCCACTGCCTTACAGATTGGTGCCCAGGGTGTTTAACTCTGCTTTCCACGAGAAAGGGCCCTGGATTGATTGTTGTTCCCCAGTCAGGGGCTGACAGTGGAGAGATGTGTGGCAGAAGGTGGTTGAGAAGAGCGAGACTGAGCGTTGCTGCTCAGTCGCTGGTGCAGTGGGTGGCACTGCTCCGGCATTGTCACTTGGGCTGCTACACAGATGGCCTGTGTAAACTTGAGTAAAATTCTAGCAGATAGGTCTGCAAAGGGATGCAGGCACCCAACTGCGCTGTGTGGGCCTTGCTAGGCTCCATAAAACCATGCCCAGCTGTCATCTCAATTTGTGAGTGTCTGAGCTCTGCTGGGGAGCAGGTTACAAACTGCTGCAGGTTCTGGTAGAGTCTTGGGTAAGACCTTTGCTGAACAAGTTTTCCCAGCAGTCCTGTAAAAAACTGTTGGGACCTCTTCTCATACAATGGTACTGTTGGTGGATCCTGTTATTATCATGGTGAAATATAAATAAATACATGACATATACAGACACAAATTAAATTGTCCTAATTTTCAGACCATTTTTATTTTTTCCCCTGCTCTTTCCTCTCCAGCAGGCTTCTTCTGTCTTTTTGTAAACCCCTGCTTGTGTGTTCCTCTAGGCAGTTTTTATCAGTTTTACCTTTAATTGGTACACATAGTTGGCCAGTTTACCTCATTTCCCAATAAAGAGTTTATCAGTGAAAGAGTGTTTGGCGTGTGAACAGCACACATTGCAAAAGATGCTGCAGGAGGAAGGGCAGGATAGATGTGTATTACCACACTCCAGCTTAGGTCAGGTGGTCACATCTCTGTGTCTGAGGGGAATCTTCCACCAAAATAAACTTTGAAGTTGACAAAAAAAAAAAAAAATAGAATAAACAGATTGTACTATGCAGGGAAATTAGGTAGGTCAGTCTCACGGTTTTCAGCATCACTCATAACTTGAAAAAAGAAGGATCTAGGGGGAGCTATAGATACCTTCAGTACCTAAAGGAACTGAAAAGGGAGCTGGAGAGGGACTTTTTACAAGGGCATGGAGTGATAGGACAAGGGGTAATTGCTCTAAACTGATAGAGGGCAGGTTTAGATTAGATATTGGGAACAATTTCTTCACTATGAGGGTAATGACACACTGGTTGCTCAAGGAAGTTGTGGGTCTCTCATCCCTGGAAATGTTCAAGGCCGGGTTGGATAGGGTCTTTAGCACCCAGGTCTAGTGGTAGCTGTCCCTGCCCATGGCAGGGGGTTTGGGACTGGATAACCTTTAGGGTTCTTTTCAACCTAATCCATTCTATGATTCTATGATTTTAAAAGGGTTAACTACCTGTCATAAACTGCATCATATTAATGTAAGGCATCTTGGCATTTCCTTTTTGTGTCTCTGTTAGAAAATTTGATGGAACAGCTTCTGTTTGTTCATACTTTTCTTTCTTAACATTTGTATATCATCATTATAGGTTATTTTATCTGCAAAAAGAAAAAGAGCTTGCAAGTTCCTTCTTGTGAAGACAGAACTCAAGTTGTCCTATTGCTTTAGATTATATTTTTCATCTTGATTAAACATGTAAACATATAGACTTTTGCTACTCTCGACAACAAGGATCGTAACAGTTTACATGCTGATATTTGATAATTTATGTGTCTGTAGAATTTGATCACTATAGGAATGTAGCATGATGTTAGGCCCTTAATATATTTTGTGGAGGAAAAAGCAATTGTTAGGGTGAGTCCAAGTTAACACATGCAGCGGGCTTCATTCTTTCCAAAGGGAAGGAAATTCTTTACTTTTTTACAATTTTTTGAAGACTTTAGGTGTCCTGTGGTAGCAAATATGTTCTCAGGATGAGGTTGTCTAGACTGTGCTCTCCAGATTGTTGTAAGCATTTTATTCAGCTGAGAGCTGGAGCTCTGTAAATGGTTGGTGGGATTTGAAAGGACCTCAATGTGCAAGGGGAAAGAGGAACCTGCTGTAGATCTTTTGGGTCCTCAGCTGCCAAGCGTATAAATATGGATAAGCATGTCCCACTGACTGCAGCAGAATTTCAAATTAGGTTTTTTTCAGAAGCTTTTCCAGAGTTGGGATTTTGAGCAGTTTCTGTGTTTAGCTACAGTGTACCAAAGAGTGTGTGCTCATACAGTGAGGTTCCTTGAGCCAATGCAAAAAATCAGGGAGGCTGTTATGCAATTATTGCTGCATATCTTCCTGACTGTAAGCCTTAATTCCACTCTGATTTTTTTGGTGTACTTTGTTTAAATCCCTGAAAAGATCTCATTCTCTAGCTGAATGTGTTTTTCTTCCTAAACATAAGCTGTAAATACATACTCAGATAATATTATATGATTTTTTGAGTCATCTCCCTGAAGTTATGTGTTTTATGCTAGGCAAATTTAGAAAATTATCAAACCTCATAAGCTCAGACATAAAAGCTCCTTGACTCGTCTTTACCATGGAAATTGCAAGTTTTAACATGTAAGTGTATATGTAAAAGAAAAACCCCAGAGGTAACGGACAAGTAGAATTTTGTGGGGTTGTTACAGACACAGTGACATCTGGTTTTTATTGCAGTTAATGATTCCTAATATTATGTGCCATTTTGTGTTATATAACCATTTATTATTAATCTGCATCTCCTCTTACAAATCAGTTTTCAATTCTTTCTTCCCCCCCAATCATATATTGAGAGAGCATGTGGGTATACATTTATGCCTACTAAAATAAAACTAAAGGTGTTCCTCTATATTAAGAATTTTTGAAGTACTTAGAGATGGATTCTGTGTTCCCTGTGAAGTAACTGTTGTCCTAATCATTACCAGGAATTGAACCTGGAACTACCAGAGCTAGAGAATAGCTTGACAATTTGAGCTCAAAAAGGCTAAATCTTCTGGCTAACAGTTGTAGGAGAGTCATGCCTTTTGTGGCTCTGGCAGTAGTTACTACTTGGAGAGGGAATTATGCTTGTGCAAGTCAAAATTGTTAGTGAAATCCAAGGGAATTTGGGGGTTTGCAGGGAATGCAGAATTGGGCTCTTCCAGGAGCTTCCCAGTAAGCATGAAAGAGGTATTTTTTTGTTTGTGTGTGTGTGATGAGTAGTGAGAAATCCTAATGTCTGACAATGTTCTGGCTAAGTGTGCTCTTCAGTTTTCCATTAGTGGTGGCGTAGTCCATCAGTAAATCCTTTCAGGAGTAACCATCTGGCATTTCCTAAACCCTTGTCTGTGTATCATGTAAAACTCAGTGTTACCGCTCTAAAGAAAGACCTTGAAAAGTTAAATGCCATTGGAATTTAGTAATGTAGGCCACACTGTAAACTGTGGTTAAGTTGAGCTGAGGCCTTCTTTAGAGAAAGAACCTGTAATTGATTAAACCCTGCCTCTAGCTAGATAAAAATGAGTTGAAGTAGATTAATATAAAAACAGTTAAAAGCTTCCTTGTTGTTGTCAGTTTTCAAAATTAAACTTGTCAAGAGTTTGGCAGAAAGAGCTCAAAGGCAGAGCTGATCTAAACTGAAGAAAACAAACTCAAAGGAGCAAAGAGCAATGTGGACCTTCTCATTTTTAGTTGATCTAAATGAGTTTTCTAACTGAAGGCTGTGAGCTTTAAGGTGCTTCCAACCCAAATGATTCTATAATTCTATGACTTTATGGCCTTCATTTCAACTTGCCAAGCCATTTTTCTCCAGACTACCATCTTCCATGATTTGTATCTCATAGTTTTGTGTAGTGCAGAAATTTCTTCCATACTGCTTGGCGCCTATCTTCTTGTGGCCTTCATGAATCTTCTTTGACATTAAATGAGTGTAATTATTATGAGAACATAAACCATGGGCAAAACTCAAAAGGTAGTCTTGGATTCAGTAAGAAACTGTCTGAGAGAGAATTGAAATGGAGACGGCACAGCCTGACAGCTAGAATGATGTCAGGCTTTTTGCTGGAATCTGCTTCCTTCTGTAACTTTGCATGGCATGTGACCTCTGTGTCACACAGTTTGTCCTACTGCAGGCTCACCTGCATCTTGGTGGCAAGATGGTGCAACTTTCTGTAACTGATATGGACATAAATTCTGTGGTCCCAATGATGAGTGAAAAGTGAGACATCTCCAACAAGTGTTACCGAAGTATTTATATATATAAAAAAGTTGATTTTACTTAGTGTCACACTGGAAAGTCGTTTTAGAACATGTTTGGACTTTGACACCCTTTCTTAGTATTTTCCCCCCATATCCTTTTGTATATACAACTGGGCCACGTTAGTGACCACAGGTATGAGTCTCCATTCCATTGCATTGGTTTTATGCCAGAGTAACCCCACTGTTTTTTGCAGTATAAAAGTCTGAAGAAATGTGGTGAAAAATTGATCCCATACATATTCTAATCTCTGAGTGACTTAATATTTAGTGCTAAAACATTTTCAACCTTTAAAAACAACACTTCTATCAGTCATGTTACAGATTTAAAGTCTGCTGTCTCACGACTTGCCAGAACTGCAGCAAATGCTGGGAAGTGAGTGTGTCCTTAATCACAGCAAACCATGGGATATTTGATCCTTACATTTGACAGCCCTGTTGGAGGGTCAGCCAGTGCTCTTGTATATTGACCTCAGTATTGAAATGTGCCTTTTCCCCCATCTCTATTTTAAGGTAAAATAATAGAATAATTTCCATAGTTGTAGGCTATTTTTTGCTTTTAAATCATTGCAGTTACCTTTAAATGGCAGCAGTTCAAAATCTCTATCAGACTTGGAATCTTATGGACTGAGAGATAATTTAAAAGAGGCTTTGAGAAAGTAAACAAGGCAGAAGTCAGATGCAGGATGTTTCATGGCTCTGTAGGTTGTTTCTGGCGATGGAAGTAAAATTTAGTTTGTTGTTGCTACAACAGCATACATATTCTAAATGTACATATTTCTATTGTGACATACATACATGTACATGCAGTCCCTCTACTGTTAACTAATCTGCTGCTCTATTTGCAATATAAGGGAAGCATTGTGGTATTCTTAGATTTCTGAATTCAGTGAGCATATTCCTGTTAAAATTAGTTGCAAATCTTCAGTTGATAGCAATAGGAGCAATCTCATTATTTTTAACGATCGTAAGCTAGCACTCCTGACAACTAACCTGGGAAACTGAGACAGACTGTAGTCTCAAAGGAGACATCATTGAGGAGATATCAGTGTGTAAAAGCGATGTAGAAATCTGTTGGATTTGAGGCTTTGCTACACCACAAATTTCCTGCATGACTTTTTGATTACTTAATATGGTTGCCCTTTGAATCTATGAGCTGGGCATAGCAGCACATCCTTATGTAAAAAAAAGTGTGCTCAAATAGTGATCTGTAGCACATTTTGTGATTGGGAGAGATTTCTTATAAGACTCAGATATAAGTTTGATCTGAAACAGTTGGGTAAATAGAACCAGAAATTAATTAATTATTAGTTAATTAGCTCAATTAGTTAATTGTTCCTGCTTATTGTTGCTCCTGCTCCTGTGTAAGGGAATTGTAGAATCACAGAATGGCCTGGGAAGAGACCTTAAATTAGGGAGTTTGGGGGCTTGGTCTTGTGTGGTGCTCCTAATGACACTGTAGTACCACAGCAAAGTAATGATGCTGCAAAGTAATTATGCTTTTCTTTTTTTGTATATATGTATTCAAATTAATGAGAGGTCAGTCCCTTCTGACTCGAGACATTCTACAGGTAAAATAGAATATAGGTAAAATAGAAGTGTTGAAACTTTTAGACTGGGGCATATTTAGGGCAATGAAACTTGGTTTTGCCAGTAAGAAAAATGGTATGTTAAACCACATTGTCTTGTGCTACCTAAGGGCTGAGGATGTACAAAGACTGCTTGATTCAGCTGACATGTGGTAACTTGTTAAGCCTTGGTAAATTCAGCTCGTGTAAAGGTGGATGTAAGAAATTGCTGTTGCTCCTTCTGATATCAACATCTCTGACTACAGGAAAACAAGTCTGGCAATATAAAGGTCTTGAGAAGTTTTATACTGGTTAACAGTACTCCTCCCTCCTTTTCTCCCTTTCACTTCTTACTGATTTAAATTGGCTGAAGAAGAGAAATTCTGGTTCATGGGAAATCTTGTTTAATTTATTTTGGGCGTTGAGGGGAGAGGTTTTTGGTCAAAATTGATCTGGGAAATGAAAAGAAATTTTTCTGCCAACCAGAAATTTTGTGAAAATTTCCTGCTGGAAACAAAAACCATTTTATTTCTGAAATAAATAGGTTCTCTGGTCCCTGCAGCTTCTCAGTTAAAATGGCATTTGACAGGTGACTCTGACTATCAGCTCTGTGGAGTAGTTGCAGAGCTACATGCTATCAATGGTGCTCTGGCAGCCCTGCTCTGTGGGCTGACTGGAAGTCTGTTGCAGGGCTTCCAAGCTCCCAGCTGGCAATCTGTTCTTACTGTTCAGCAATCAGAAAGTCTGGAAAATACTGGGATTTCCATGTTTTCTGTACCCTTAGTGGGAAGTTACTCCTTTTACGCTCAGAGTTTCCAGAACTTCCAGTTTAGGTGGCTGAAACCATGAAAGCTTGGATTCTCTTTGGAACATTCTCTTGAGCAGATCTGCCTCTTACTACTAAACTCACCTTTATTTCAAGTGAGCCACTTCACTTGTTCTTCAGCACCAGGGTGATGTGCTGTGCTGTAGGATGCAGAAAGAAGGGCCTCCTGATTGAATATTTCACCCATCTCCTCTCTGGAGGTGTACCTACCTGGCTTTCAACTAACTTGCTGGAGTAGGGGTAACAATCCAGCTGTGGAAATGTGGAATTTAGCGTGGGCTAATTCCCGCATGCAGTTTACCCAGCTTCTTTGGGTGTGTCCTGCATGGCTGCTAGACCACAATGGAAACTACCCACGCAGCTTCAAACAATGCTAATGAGGCGACCTCGCACCCACCACACCCAGGGACTGGAAGATTCTGGCCCATCTTGCAGAATAGCACTGTGCAGAGTTACAGCATCTGGCTCTGGCAAGGCTGCAGGCACAGACCGTCTTTGAAACAAAAACAAAACCATGCACTATTTCTTCCCATATTTACATGACTAAATGCTGCAATGCACACACATGTGGGCAAGAGCAGGAAGAATTCACTCCACTAGTGATTGTGGAGGGGCTTTAGTGGCTTATCACCCTGCAGGATCTGCTGCTTGAGCTAATCCACAGCTTTTTCTAGTCACATCAAGGATTTCACACATCTTTAAGCAGAGTTGGCACTTGCAATGTGAAAGCTACCTAAAAGGTGTCAGATTTGGCGTTCCAAATTGAAGTTTATTCTTACAGGCAGATTGCAATTACACCTATGCTAAAGCCCTGAATATCCATACATTTCACCAGAGATGCAACTCTTTTCCAAGTCTCCTTCTTACAAGAGAGATACAGATCTCCTGTGACTGACATACAGGTACAGAAAAATGGATTTCTTGCAATCTTGTTTGTGTTGCTACAAATATACTTCTCATACTGAAGAACTAAGCACCTTCAACTTCTTTTATTGCCCTCATTATTCTTGATCTGTGGATAGCTGGATGTGGCAGGAGACAGCAAATATTTTAGATGAAAGATGATAGAAGAAAGCAAGCATTGTTTTCAGTCTTCATTGGCACAGCAGGCCATTTCTACATTTCACTTTCAGAAAGGCTTATTCTGACGATGTGTACACTGAATGTACCTGATCTTTCATGGTATAAGTGATCTTTGCATGAATGCATTGAGTTCTGCTTGTGCAAGTACCTGTGTGGATGAACAGACTTGAGCCCATAAAGACTGTTTTGGCTCTTCAGTTTGTCCTTGAAGATGTCTGCCAACCTTAGACTTTTACAGCAGGAATCTTGCATAAGACCACATGTGCAAGAAAATCATCCATGCAACATTTTAAACCCATTGTTTCTTCCATTAGTTAAAAGGAAACACAGACTAATTTCTTACTGAAAGTGTTTTTATGGCCCTCTCACAGCTTTGATGATCTTGTGGGAGCATGTAATCATAAATTATTGAAAGGAAAGCTAAGCTGCTCAAAGCTAAACACATCAGCTATCTTGTTAAGGAGAAAAATGCACGTGAATGGATCAGTATGATTAAATCATTGCAAGACATCATAACCTTCTGTTGTGATTACATGTAGGGAACCTGTTAATTTTAGTTGTCTCTGTCATAAGGGAGCAAAAAGGTATTTTTACACATGCATTTTATTACATATTGAAACATGGTGCTCTAGGCAGAAAATGGGCCAATAGAGCTTGTGCAAACACATGTGTACATACTTGTGCATACACACATGTTCTTTTGGTACACTTCCTTCCAGATGCACTTGGAATCCTGGCTCCTGTGAGGGTTTGGCAGCTTCCTTGTGCAGTGTGGGTGTTTATCATTCTACTGTGATTGTTCATGTTGTGATGAGTTTCCCCTTGGGTGCATTTTTCAGGCACATGTTCCTGTCAACCAAGGTCACTGCTGAGCCAGAGAAGCAGTGCACAGGTGCTGTGTCAGACTTAGCTTCTTTCTTTTGGCTGCAGACAGTGACACTTCTTAATTTAACTTATGATTAAAACATTGCCCTGATACAACTCCAAATAGAGTCTTTCTGCATGGATTTTAAAAGAAGGTTCTTTACATAAACAAGGGAAGAAATGAGTGATTTCATAAAAACAGACTCTCAAGGCCTGACCAAGAGCCTGTTAAAATTGATGGAAAAACTCCTTGGATTTTAGCTGTCCTTAATGCATGCTCTGGTGTTTATAATCCCAGGTGGAAATAGCTCTTTGTTAAATAGGAGGTGGTTTCTTACTTTACTCTCACTAGGTGCAGTGCTGGTGGCAGTGGAGAAAGCTCAGGGTGATGGGAGAGTTCATGACAAAGAATGATCTTTTTCTTCGTGGGCGGCAACCAGCTTCTAAACAAAAAAGCCCTAAGGAGAGAAATACATCAGGGTCATTACAACTGTCATTTGGCACTTACTAACATGTATTCTTGAAAGAAACTGTTAACACAATTTTGCATTTTCTCGCCAAGCAGCGAGGGCAAACTGGCAATGTTTTGAAGCTGGAATTGGACTGCAGGCTTAGAGCTAGAGCTCCTCTCTAGGATCAGCTGATCAGGAATTATGGGAAACTGAACATGCTTAACCCTTTTACCTGCAGAAATCCATATGCTTGCCCACTCACAAATATGTACTGTGTTTCTGTCCAGCTTCAGATGTGTAGTAGGGATTATGGAAAGGTCCATTTGGAATCGAATCTGGCAAGAGATGTCAAGGACAACAAGAGCTTCTTCAAGTACATCAGTAGCAAAAGGAACACTAGGGAAAACGTGGGCCTGCTGCTGAATGGGGTGGGTGCTGTGGTGATGAAGGATGCAGAGTATGTGGGGTTACTGAACGTCTTGTTTGCTTCAGTCTTTGCTGCTGAGGCCAGCTCTCAGAACTGCAGACCATGGAGGCCAGAGAGAAAGTCTGGAGCAAGAAGACTTTCCCTTTATTGAGCAGGATTGGGTTAGAGATCATTTAAAC
Organism: Sylvia atricapilla; assembly: GCF_009819655.1. NCBI lineage: Eukaryota > Metazoa > Chordata > Aves > Passeriformes > Sylviidae > Sylvia > Sylvia atricapilla. Next base: position 45,158,334 of record NC_089145.1, read on the forward strand.
AAACGTGACACCTGCAAATCCAGGGACCCCGATGGGGATGCACCCACCCATGCTGAGGGAGATGCCAGATGTTATTGCTAAGGCACTCTCCATGGTGATGGGGAATAGAAAAGGTGCCTGAGATCAGGCCACTCTCCAAGGTCACGGAGTACAGGAGAAACATGTGAGGATTGAAAGAAAGCCAATATCACTCCAGTCTTCAAAAATGGCAAGAAAATGGATCCAGGAAACTGAAGGCCAGTCAGCCTCACCTCTATCTCTGGAGAGTGGCTGGAACAACTCATTCTAGAGGTCATGTCTAAGCATGTGGGAGTAAAGAAAGCAATCAGGTGTAGTCAGCGTGGATTCACCAAGGGGAAATCATACTTGACCAATCTGATAGGCTTCTAGGATGGCTAACTGGCTGGGTAGATGAGAGAAAAGTGATGGATGTTGTCTACCTTGACTTCAGCAAAGCTTTTAACACTGTTTTGCCTGACGTCTTCATGGACAAGCTCAGGAAGTGTGGGTTGAATGAGAGGGCAGTTGGGTAGACTGAGAACTGGATGTATGTCAGAGCTCAGAGTTCTGTGATCAGCAGCACAGGGTCCAGTTGGAGGCCTCCAGCCTGTGGTGTTACCCAGGGATCAGCACTGGGGTCCCATCTTGTTCCTCTGATTCATCAGTGCCCTGGACGAAGGGACAGAGTGCAGCCTCAGCAAGTTTGCCAGTGCTACAAAACTGAGGGGAGTGGCTGGTACCCCAGAGAGCTGTGCTGCCACCCAGCAAAACCTAGAGAGTTGTGTGGAGAGGAACCTGCTGAAGTTCAGCAGAGGCAAATGTAGGGTCTGCTGCTGGAGGGGAATGACCTGCTGTACCAGAACAGGCTGGGGACTGACTGCTGGGAAGCAGCCCTGAGGAGAAGGACCTGAGGTGGACAATAAGCTGTCCATGAGCCAGCAGTGTGCCCTGGGGGCCAAGAAGGACAATGGAATCCTGGGGTACATTTGGGCAAGCGTTGCAAACAGGTCAAGGGAGCTGATTCTGCCCCTCTACTCATCCGTGGTGAAGGTGCACTTGGAGTTCTGTGTCCAGTTTTGGTCTCTGTTCAAGAAAGACAAGCAACTGCTGCCATGGGTCCAGCCATAAAGATGATGAAGGGAGTCTGGAGCATGTCTGTGAGGAAAGACTGAGGGAGCTGGTCCTGTTAAGCTTGAGAAGAGAGCAGGGGATCTTAATGAATACAAATATCTTAAGTGTGGATGCCAAGAAGATGGGGCCAGACTTTTCACTGGTGCTCAGTGACAGGACAAGAGACAACCGGCAAGAACAGAAACCCAGGGAATTCCATCTGAATATGAGGAAAACTTCTTTGCTGTGTGGGTGACAGACCACTGAAAACAGGCTACCCAGAGTGGTTGTGGAGTCTCCTTCTCTGGAGATATTGAAAATTTGCCTGGACATGGTTCTGTGCAACCTGCCATGAGTGCTTTAGCAGGGGGGATGGAATAGATGATCTCTGGTGGTCCCTCCCAACCCCAACTATTCTGTAAGAGTTACCAGATTTTTTGCCTTTCTTTGAATAACAGTAATAATGACCTATGATGTGGTAATGCTTTAAGATCAAGGGTGTTAATATTAATTGACTTGAAAGAAATTTATTCACCTATTTAGACTTCATAATGGTTTTGCTTTCACTAAGAGTGGGTAAAAGGCAGATTCCAGTCTTGCTGGTCAGATTTTTCCTGTAAGACCAGCACATACTGTCCAGAGTAAAGGAGGAGCTCATTAATCCTCCCAGGGCCTCGTACTCTCTCTGTTTGTCCTGTTTTTCCTGACATAAAAAGGCTAGAACTCGCCTCTCACTGTGTCTGAATTGACAAGATCCATGGTGTGTGAGAAATTCAAGGTCTGAGAAGAGACACCTGTATCAAGAGTCTACCTCAACTTAAGATTCACTGTGATTCCTGTACTGCTGCTGTGCCATGGTTGCATCACCCTTTCTAGAAAGGCTGGTAGGAAAGCAATGGTAGACTGGAGTAAAAAATCAACAATTTAATCTGGTAAAGGAAAAACCCTTTTTGTGGTTGTTGTGGTTTAATCCCAGCTGGGTACTAAGTATCATGGACCTGACTTTCGCCTCACTAATTTCCCCCTCATTAATTTCCCCCTCACTCTGGTGGGGTGGAGAAATTGGAAAAAGGTAAAAGCTATGGGTTGAGAAAGGAACACTTTAATTACTGAAAGAAATAAGTAAAATATAGTTATAATAATAATAATAATAATAATGAAAATGAGAGAGAGGAGAATAAAATCAAAAAGAAATGAGTGATGCACAATGCAGTTGCTCATCACCTGCTGACCGATGCCCAGCCCATCCTGCAGCAGTGCCCATCCCTTCCTGGCCAGCTCTTCTCATTTATATACTGGGCCCACCATGCTATGGAATATCCCTTTGACCAGTTTGCTTCATCTGTCCTGGCCATGCCCCTCCCAGCTTCTTCTGCTCACTGGCAGAGCATGGGAAACTGAAAAGTCCTTGACTTCAGGTGGGCACTGCTCAGCAACAGCCAAAACATCTGTGTTATCAACATAACTCTCACACTGAAGCTGAACAGCGCTGCACCAGCTACCAGGAAGAAAATTAACTCCATCCCAGCTGAATCCAGGACAGTAGTGGCAGGAGTGATTATGACATTTCACTGAAGCTGGATATAGATATAAAATTGCATATTTATGTCATATATAAAAAAAAAGGATTATATAAATTGTGGGCTGGAATCTAAATTGCTGTTTTCTCATTGCTGCCTTCATTCATTTGGGCAGTTTAATTCTGATTCTGTATCACTAGGTTATGTAAACTAAATATTGCTTTAAGCCTTGACTTCAGCAAGTTGAGTGCAATTCACTCCAATACATTAAGCAACCTCCTTGAAAGCTCACAGAACAGTTTTCTTATTAATCTGAGGGACTTGTTTTGTTGATACTAAGTTGGTACTTTTTAATGTGCTTTTGAATTTATTTGGAGCATTTGGCTGTGCCAAGCTTTGCAAAACTGTAAGAAATGTAATTTAGTAACTGTACAGTATAGAATTTCTTGTATGTACTGTGAATGTTGGCACAGATGGAAACTGGATTAGGTGAGCAGTGCTGAACTCAGACTATTTTCGATTTTTTTCTTGCACACATGAAGAAAATGATAATGAACTCATTTACTTGAGGTCATTCTGGAATAAATCCGCTTTAATCAATGATGTTAAACTACTGAGGTGTGTTACTGATACAGCTGCATTTTATTACCTGCTTCGTAAACCACAAATAGCAGAGAGAACCAGGTGAAGATTTTTAGTTTCAGATGCAGGATGTGTGATGCAATCCACTACAGGGCTTATGAACATATGCACAGAGCATTTTTTTGAGTGACTGTACTTTGAAATCTGTGCCAAACATCTATGCAGCCAGACAGTAAACAAAGAAAAAGATACCTTAGGCCAGGAACCTTCAACAGCGCAGAGGGTTTTCCTCAGGGACTGGAAGGGGAAGTGTAGCATGTGTAAAGTCACAAAGGTTAGTAGGCCAACCAAGAGCAGCAGTGTGCCTGTGAGCTACATGTATGGGATCTGAAGTAATTGTGAGTTTTGCAACTAATTTCAAAAGAGGTAGGACTGCCCCAAGTGTTTTGACAGCAGTTTCATTCCATTGGTATCGACTGATTTACTTCAGATTTGGTCAAGGATGCACAAGGTGAATTTTGTCTGCTGTCAAAGAAGGTTGTGAAATTTTATATGTATTGCTTAATTCAAATAACATTTTCCTTTGACTATCAAATACTTCATGAAAATTTTGCCTCAGTCTGTGTAAAAGTGCTTTGTAACTGAACCGTGTTCTGATGCCATTGAACACAGATTTCACTGCACAATAAAGAATTCTAATTGCAGTGAATATTAACTGCAGACTCTTCCAGATCCCATGATGGAACTTTGTAGTTTAAAGTTTTGATATGTGTCTTGCATGTTTTTAGAAATTCTGTGAAATTATTGAAAAGAAAAGACAGAAGAAAACACTGTGGTATTTTGAATTTTTTCCTCCAAAGCCAAATATAAGGTTAAAAGAAAAGCTGCACAATTGGTTTTAGAGTTAAAGAAGGCTTAAAGGATTATTTCCCATTCTTCAGTTGCAAGTGAATATAGCAGCTAAGTAAAAAATATTTATGGAAATTGAATATTAAGCATAAAAATGTATTCATAGAAAGCTGGAATAGAAGGCTGCTGGAATATGGTAATACTTCTGCTGATTTTGATTTGGCTTTTAAGGTGTGAAGGTTTTTTATTAATTTAGTTTTCAGGTGATTTATTTTTGATCCACTTGTAATAATGATTATTATGACATGAGTAGAATAATGTAGTGGCCAGCTAATGACAGTCTTCTGCACCATCAAAATCAATTTGTCATGCCTATTGGGAAATGTAGTTTCAGGTCTTTTCTTCCCATCATAATGAAAAACACCCGTAGTGTCAAAAGTTGTTTTCCTTGTCTGTCAAACAGTACAATAGAGAAATTTAGAGAGGTTTTAGAATTCTTAACTTCTTTCTTTGGAGCATCTGAACACTGGCTCTGCTGAAGGAGGAAAACTAATGTTCTGCTAGAGGTAGAGAAGAGACTAAGTAGCAGGAGACATTTAATTGTAGAAAAGGCAAACAGTAGGAAAACTACAAAATGGGATTTCTTCCTGTGGATATTTGTAGTCCAGAGGGTTCAATCTCTGAACATCCTCCAAAATCTGAGGGGATTGGAAGGAAGTCTGACAGAGTTTGTATCAGTGATATGCTGTCTGGGAAAACAAGTATTACCAAGAATTGGTCCTTTTATTTTGGTGGCAGTTTTGCAGAAAGAATACTCAGAACTGTAACTGATCTATTTAAAGGTCTTAGATGCACTGACATTGTCCTGTCTTCTTCTCTTTACTTCCTGTGTACTATCATTGCCTGAAAAGTAAAGAAATTAATAATCATGTTTCTGTCTTCCTGCTTCACTGCGTAGGAGTGTGCTCTAGTTGAAGGATGGGTGCAGTGCTGTGCAGGGTAGGGAGAAACCAAGTTTACAATATGGTATTGATCTGCCAGCTCTTTTCTAACATAGAAACAAAAAAGGATTTTTGCTTTAGAGTGATCCCCCCAGATGAAAGGGATTTTTTTAACAGAGTTTTGTGTTTGAGATTCTGTGTTTTCCTCAGGGTTCGTCACAGGGGTCACACATCAACAGCCTTCAGCAGTAAATAGCTGGATGAGACCTGTTAAATCCATGAACTGGGCTTTTTTTTGGAAAAGCAGTAGATCATACCATGTTCAGGACAGGAGAGGTGGTTAACCTTCCCAAGATTTTGACAACTGCGTGGAAGCAACTGACCCTGATTATGTGTATAAGACATGTTCATGCCAAGGACTGGATTTGCTCCCTCCCCTGCAATGTAATGGCTGAAACTAGTTTGCTGGTTTGAGAGCAGAGTAAGTCCTGAATCTGCAGTGTCCCTGTTTTTTATGTGCTTGGGGTTATATGGTGGTTGTATGTCTGGGTTGTAAAAAGATGATTAAGGTTCTTCAAGCACAGTACTAATAACAGAAAATTAAGGGCCCATTGACTCTTTACAGGAAGCCTATTGAGCTAATACCAACAGTTTTTTTCCCATTTTAACTAACATGGTTTTGTTCGTTTGTTTTAGCTGCTTTTGTTGTAATTCACTCTGGCTTTTTCTCAACCCTTGCACTTTGGCTTTGTGATCTCTGTTTTCTTTCCATCCAGAGTTTCCTTTTCTATGCTTCTCTCAGGCAGATTCCTTCCATCCACTACAAGAATAAGTCTCAAGTCAATTGTTGATTGAAATCTTGGTTCCCTGGGTGTTTCTCTCCACTGCCTTTAGTAGTGTCAGGATTCAAGATACATTTGTTTTTCTTTCTTGCTATTACACAAATAATGCTCCCCAGTAGGACTTTGAAGTTCATATTGTATTCATTAATAAGATTTTAAATTTTTTTGAGACAGTCTCTCCTAGCCCTTCTTCACCAGCAGGAAGCATATTGCAGCCCATTGCATATGATTTGATTCTGGGAGTGGGGCCAGGGAGTAAGGGAATGGGGCTGGGCCAGGAAGCGGGAATAACTGCTTCCCTAAGTGTAGGAAAAGGGATTTCTGGGTCCAAGCTTGTGAGGGTTGAGGAGGTGAGAAGTGCTGTCGTCTGTGTTGAGCATGGCAGGGAGTGGGGTCTGCTAGGACCCTAGGAAGGTCACAATTTTTGAACCAGCTGTGATTTCAAAAGTTGGTTTGACCAAACTGGGATGAACTGTTTCCAGCACAGTTTTGGCTACCCACAACCTCTGTTGGCTTAGTCCTGTATTCCTGATGCCAATGCATTGCCCAATGATGTCAGTGGGTGTTTTTGGGTTTGCAAGGAATGTGGGAATGGGATCTCTGAAAACAGAATCTGTATGGTAGAAATGTTCTAAAACAGAAAGATGTTTTGCAGAAGCTTGCCTGAAACATTTTAGCAAGAAAACTGGGCTCCTTCAGGCCCTTGGCTGTTGTTTTTATAAATTGTCCTTGCAGGTAGCTTACCTTCTTCCATGTCATCAGACACTTTTGTGAAATGCTTCTGAAGGCAAATAATTCAGGAGACTCTTTCTGACCAAGACACCAATTGCCTGGATACCACCAAAGTTTGCGACATTTCAGAAGTACTTTTCTTAATTATGCCTTGCCAGATCATCATGGACATTCCAGTGGATCTTTTGTAGAGCTGATAACATCTCTGAAGTGTTGAAGATTTTAGCTTTAATTGACTTTTGTCCTAGAATTTAGCAGTATGTTATTTTGCCTTCATTGGCCTTTGCTAATGTTTTCTTTAGTTGTCAAAGTGGAGTGGAGTCACCACAATTCTTCCAAGACAGTTTTCTGCCAGAGCCAGTAGTATGGCTGTCTTTAAAATTTCTTCTCATTCTTGGCGAAGGAGTACACTTCCTTTTTTTTTTTTTTGGTTTTACTCAGTGGCATGTAAGGTCTGAGACAGAAATCTGGTTCTTTGTAGTAGAGGTGTCACACATGGCATGAAGCAATGCCTTTGTCAGTGGGTCTGTAATGGACTCACTGCTGAGTCTTAAAATCTGCAAGTTCTTTTCATGCTCTTCTGCAAAGAACTGATTATAGTTTGATGCAAAGGATAGTTTTATCTTTTCGAATGCAATGCTCTAATATTCAGGGATTCCTTATTAAGCGTCTGACATGCTTAATAAATTCACCAGGTTTATCCCCAGTTACCTTTAGAATGAAAGGTTCTGAAATGTGTCAGCTAGTTAGATGTTAGTTTTTATACCCAAGATGTCCTGGACACCAGACAGTTCCTGCTGTACCAGCGTGTTGAATCAATTTCCATGTAGCCTTCAGCCACTGCTGTGTGTTGGCTTTTGTCAGACTGTGACAACCCCAACTGTGTTGGGGTTTCCCTACCTTCTGAGACAAATGTCATTGGCCTTTTCTGACCTTGCCTTGTTGTCACACATGAGATTTTGAAAGGTCTTTTGAAACTACTTGGCTTCTCCCTTGGTACGATAATATTGCAGAGTACTACTTCCTGGATTTTCCTGCTAGAACATAACAGTTTTTAAAGTGGTAAAGATTTAAATAGAATTTGAAATACTTGGCATCAGGATAGAGGTTTTTGCATGCAATATATCAATCAATGTGACATAGTAAACCCCTAAAAAGAGTGGCTTGTGGAAGAAACTGCATATTCCCTAGTAAATCATAGAAGTGTAGGAATGGGAGGGAGCTCAGGCAACCAGTCCATCTCTCTGTTTTGTGGCTGAGCCAAAGACTATTTTTGACAGTGATGTGTCTAACTTTTCCGTAATGGACTCCAATGATGAGGATTCCATGACCAGCCTTGGTGAGCTGTTCCAGTGTATGGCTGTTTTTGTTAGTTATTTTGTCCTAATAGCCAACAAATCTTCTTTTACCACACCGTAAGTGGAACTATTCTTCTAACCTCGCTGAACCTGAAGAACAGTTGATCACTGTCATATTTATTCCAGCATCTTGCATATTTGAAAACTTATGTCTTCCCTCAGTCTCTTTTCTAGACTAAACAAATCCAAATCTTTCAGCTTTTCTTCCTAGATTGTATAGTCCAACCTCGGGTGTTGTTTTTTTTATTTTATTTTATTTTATTTTTATACTTCTCTGGACTAAGTCTGCACAAATCTTGAAAGATTTATTTCAAAACTGGACTTTATTTTTGATTTAAGATATCACAACTGCCAAAAGGTGTGGATTAGTTACCTTCCATAGAACAGCATATTTCCAAGAGAATTATACTTCTAACATAGTTTTCAAGTGGTTGTATTAAAGATTTTTATACAGCTCTGTAGCTAACTTGCTTTTTTTTCTACTTTGTAGTTGTTAATTTGCTTTTCCTGCTGAAATGCAGAACTTGTCTTTTTTATTTCATCCGATCAATTTCACAGCCAGTGATTAATTGACAACCCTTTCAACCTGTCCTGTGAGGGCTTTTCTACTTTTCACAGCCAGATGCTCTGCAAATTTGAAGTGTATCTTAATATTCCACCATTCTGCTTCTAGCGGGGCTTTAGTCAATATTTTCAAAACAAAGTGATAATAATACAATTTTCATCCAGGAATCTTATGGTAATACATTTTGAAGAACTTTCTTCTACTAGTTTCCTGATGAAAATGCTGAGGGCAGCTTGTGTCAGAATCTTTCTAAACTTTAGAATCTTTCTAGACTTGAAATCCTATTTTCTTTTTCTCCCTTGACCTGTGGGCCGTAAACATGTAACAAAATAGAATGGTCTGAGATGATTTATTTTTCATCTCTATTAGGAGGGTTGTCCAGAATACTTCCTGTGTCCCTGTTTCTCCAGCCCTTCCCTAGAGCCAGTAGTCACTTCTGGTTGGTCTGGTCTGAGTCACACCTGACAGTTTTATTAGTGCTCATGAACAGCATTGGGCAATGGCTGGATCACTGGCTGAAACTTGGCAGCATGTCTGTAATATCACGGATTTGGGCTTCTGGCAGGCAGCCAGCTGACACCCTGGGACACTGGTTTGACAATGGATGTCTCTGTTCATCTCAGAAATAATTATAACACACAAAAAAAATAATCTTGCTGTGATAGTCATCTACAAAGTAAAAAAAAAGAAAAAAAAAGGGAAAAAAAGAAAAAAAAAAGAAAACATAGCAATTTACCTAGTGTCTGATCTATTCACTAACAGGTTTCTCAACACTGAAATGGTTCCCCTTTTCTTCCCAAATTATTTAAGAGCAATAAACATACTCATCATCTGACTTGTCCTCCAGCGGCTTTGAGAGTTTTTAAAGGGCTGCTTTATTTCCTCCCCTTCATTCCTGGCAAAATCACAAACATCTAACTGAACTCACATTACCTAAATAGAAACTAATAGAAGAGATGGTTGTACAAGTAGTTCAGGGTCTGGTCACAAATATGCACTAAGCTGCTAGTTCTCCTGGGTGAATTTCACCTTGAACAGAGAAAACAATTACATCTTGTTAGCTCAAAAAAGGTAACCATCCTTCTTGTATTTTAGTCAATCCAGCTATAGAGTGAAGTGGAAAGACAAAAGAGGAATCTAAAGAGTGTTGGCAGGATATCTCAGTGGTTTTTTTTAGCAGAAGAGAATAATCATAAAATAAGATGAAAATATTTTCGTATTAGACTGTTATCCTAAAACAAATCACATCCAATCTGAACCAATAAATAATGGAAAGAAGCGTTTAAAAAGAAAAAAGATGCTAACGAAAACATGATTTTTTCTTAATATTTCTTCTGGAAGTGTGCTGTGCCAGGCGCAGTAGTAAACATACTTGAGCTTAGGTGGTTCCTATGGGTTTATAACTCTTTTGTCTTTTGAGCATTCAGGAAAATACGGCACACAGATTTTTAAACTATGATTCTGGCTACAGAGGCACAGCACATTCTTTTCTGTTTTTAATAAGTCTCTCTCTTTGTGCAACAAATCCTTCTAAAAAATGGTACCAGCAATTCTAACCAATGGGTAGCAGCTAGAGGCTGAGGGGAAAGGAATTGCCTTGGCTGGACAGAGACTAAGGGATTTGTACACCCAAATTTCTATTGTCTTTAATAAGAATTTGGCTTCAAAAATCATAGCCCTCATATGTATTCAGTCTCTGAGAACTGGAGGTCTCTAACCACGCATTCCTATTTTGCTGGATCCAATCCTCCACTGGCTGGTGCACCAGCCGGGAGGCAGGTGTGGCATTGCACACATGCCCTGGCAAGGCTCCTCCCTTGTCAGGTGCACCTGGCTGCTTTTCTGGTTGAGAGCATCCACCATCTGCTGGCTGGAGCTTACAGCTGGGGGAAGGAGGAGCCCACATCCCACCAGGAGTGCAGAGGTTACTTAACAATCTTAAGATTGTTATAATATGAATTGGTTTGTCTTATTTTTCATTGGCTTTTCAGGAGATTAGGAGAGACTTTATGAAAATACCAGGTACTTGTTCACTCTTCCATATGCTCTGGTAAATTGTCATTCTGATTCTCCCAGAGCGCAAATAACTGAAGGAAATGGAAAAATAAGCTTAAAAAAATCCTTTTAATAAATTGATTTCCTGGTTTCGATTCCGATGGGAAACCTGAGTAGAAATGTGGAAGTATTAAGTATATAGCAAGGGGATGCTGATTTATTTTCTGAAGACCTCTCTGATTATTGAAAACTCTGTGATTTAGGATTATTTACAGGAGGGCTAAGTGTCACTTTTGTTTTCTTGTAGTCAGTTTGTCAGTGGCTGATAAGTAAAGAATGTAACTTGGTAAGGTAAGGTAACTTGCAGGCAAAGGGAAGTTTAGCAATAATGTTTGCATGTTCACTACCTTTTCAAGGGACTCTTTAATTTGTACAGAAGAGAACTAGCTATACTAGGACAGCATTTACTGCTACATATGCTGATTAAAATTTCAAAGGAATGGATTCTTGAGCAGAACTTCAGTGGTGGTGCATTTAGTTTAACATATGTTCACTGTAAGTTTGTTAGTGTGGAAGATGTCAGAAAAATGAGAAACTTAGAAACCTTGATCAAGGCATCAAGACAATGGGACACATCATTTTGACACAGGAATTTTTATGGATTGCATGAGTCTGGCTGTACTTCAGAATTAGTTCCAGGCTGAATTATGGTTCCATTCTGTATCTTCCTTCATGGTAGAAACTGGAGTAGTGAGTGGTTATTACACTGAGCTATATTACGTGCACTGTTTAAGCACACTGAGTACAGTACATGATTATGACTCTATTTTTAAGTACACTTCTGTTTTATGTGTTTTTACTTAGAATGGGTCTGTAGGTTAGTGTTGGACACAACCCTTAGACACAGTGTGTGTGGTTCTAGAAGGGAAGTCACATTATCTGCCAGTGCTGAGCATAAAGAAGAGGGGAAGTGCTCTTCAAACTGTATGAAAAGAATGTATGAACAAGCATAATATTTTTACTTTTTTGCCATTACAGCTGCTGTTTTTATCCCAGGAAAATAAATGATCAGTGCAGATAAGGTGATGGCTGAAATTCTCCATGTTTCCATAGATATGCAGGTTTCTGGCAGAACAGCACAATTGTGCAGGCAACTGAATCACCAGAACTAATGGGCTAGATTAATGTGAGGAATTATATTTAAATGTCTCTTTAGTGCTTAGGAAATCTCTAGGTGTCACTGGCATTTGCCTGCCTTCCCACCTACCTTTTCTTCCTCTATGCCAATCCTTTCTGGGCTAGTTTCTGCAGTGAAATACCCACAGAACCTATCAGTCTATTTCTGAGTTTGTGCCACCTGCCTGTGTCCTGACCACATCAATCCCTGTGGGGTTCAGCCCACATCTTAAAACTGAGGGAAATGTGTTCTCATCCTCTTTCTTTTCTGTCTTGCTTGTGGTTACAGAAGAAAAAGTATGAGGAGAATGTGTATAATTTCATCAGAAAAAGGCCTGTTTTGTGGTATTGAATCAAGCATTCCTTAGGGTTCTTACCTTTCAGTCAGTAGATGTTGAGATTTTTTTGCCTGTTTTGGTGAATTAAAAATCTTTTCGCCAGGAGAATGATATAACAGTATCCAGGGCTGGGGTTTTTGTACTTGATGCTCTCCTACTTATGTTCCTGCTGAATTTTCCCTATGCAGTTTCTGGAGGGGTAAGAAAAAGAAAGATTTCTAGAAAATCTATCTTTAGAATACTTACTATGGAAGAAGGAGAGGTAGATCTATTAACTGAGACTAATAGGCATCCAGAAAGTGAAATAGTATTTTTTGGAAAGGAAGAAAATAACAAGATGTGTGTATGCATGGATGGTGGGCAGGACAGTGGGAACCAGCTCTGGCATCTTGGTGGCTGACTTTCTGCAGGCAGGAATAGGTTAAGAGCCTCTCAGTAGAGGAAGAACAGAAAACCAAGGCTGAGACTGAGCCATCTGTGTGTGTGTGTATCTGTATGTGAGCGTGTGTGTGCAATCTTACATTGCACTTGTCTTTGTGTTTCCTAATGGCTGGTTTAAGCAGCTTCCTGCTTAGTTTGCTGGTGTCTCTGTATTCCATTTCAATGTGCCTAGAGGCCTCTGATTGATTTATGTGTTGCTGCCAGCTTGAGACAGCTAATGTGGTTATCACCTCTAGCTGTTTACCCCACCCTTAAAGAGCTAAATAACTCCAGTGGTTCAGCAGCTGGTTTGTGACCAGCTCAAATATCAGCTCAGGGAGGGTGAGGGGGACACTTGGGCACAGTAACCTCACCAGCTGTCTGAGGCTGAGCCATTTCTTCTTGTTCATGTGAGCCAGTGTCCCCTCTCATGGCACAGGGCAGGTACAAAGCAGTTCTGTGGCCAGGGACCCTTTTGAATACAGCTTAGATATACAAGAAATAAATGTTGTAGTGCTGAAGGTAGCTGTTCTAGTATGGCTCATCTCAATTAAAGTGCCTAAACACTGTGTTTAATGAGGAGCCTCATTTGCAGATGCTAGATTGGGAAGCACTCTTAAGACTAGGAGTACCTGTTTGGAATATACCTGGAAATGGGCTCCTCAGGAATGTCATGTGGAAAGGAAGACATCAGAGACTAGGATTCAGTTACTTAATTATGTCTCTGCTTCTGGACCTGTTTTTTAGATTTGTTTCATAACCCAAAGTGGAGAAAGAGACATTCTTTTACAGTATAGAGCATTTGCAATGACTCAAATAGGCCAAGTAATGGGGCATCCTAACCTGTTTGTTTCTGCCCTGTTTTTGCAGCTACCTCCAGCTCATAAACAAAAGGGCAAAGTTAGCTACCCAAATAAAAGTTGATGTTTCAAAGTGCTCACCTACTGCCTAGTGGCTTTTTTGCAGTGTGTCTAGAGCCACTTGACTTACGGTTCTCATCATACTATTGTGATTTAGAGAGAGAAGAGAAACTTCTGTGTAGAGATGTCGATAGTATCAATTGCTCTGGGTTTCTGGGAAATGTCAAGCTGATACAAACTGCGTAAACAAATCTCTATGAAAAGCTATTTTAAGTTAGAGTTTACACAGTTGAGGAAAAAACCTTATGTTTCCTTTTTCTGTCCAGGTTGGAATTACAAAGGTAGATGCATATAAATAATGTTTTTCCTTGAAATTTGTATCTAGTTATTTTCCATTTCTTTCTCTTTTTCTTGTTTACAGTCTCCATGCTTATATAACAGCTCTCAAGAGGAAGCTGCTAACAAGCCCATCTGATTGTTTGTGCCAGCTGTTTTAATGGAGGCATGCTGGATGTGACTGAGCTCCACCTTCTCTGTTGAGGTATTTTATACGAGAGACACCATAATATATGGTTCAGTCGGAATGATAGCTGCTTAACCTCTTGGTACTCTTTTCATTAATTCTTTCTTGGATCAGTTATTGTGTTTTGTCTGTCACAAAACTGGGTTGAAAACTGCTCTGGGCATGGAATGTGTCATTCATTTAAACAACATCAAGGCACACTGTTCATGTTTAATTATTACTTTAATGCAAGTGCTAAACTGTTTTCAGTTACATCTAACAAACATGTTTTCTGGGACTGGTTGCTGGCTGACCTCAAGTAAGGGCATGTTAGGCTAAGCCTTGAAATGCTGCATCAAGCTGTCATCTCAAATAGAAGTGAGCTCATTCATCCTCCCGTGAACTATCATATAGAGGAACCGATGGAAGCAGGACATATTAACTGCCCACCACAAAGGACATTGCAGTGTGCTGACTTATGATGAGCAAATTCTAGAGTAATCCTATTGATGATGCTTAAAAACATCTGTTCACAGTGTTGCAGTAGCTAAGCTAGGAGGAATACTGTGTCGTAGATAAAAGCCACCTGTTGATGAAATCTTTAAAAATTATATGTAAATATTTCTGTTGGTGCTGTTGCATCAGTTCTTTTTCAGGATATCCATTATGGCATGACACATTCATTTGGAAATGGTCAGAATATTTATAGGCCCAGTTCCAGTAGAACATGAGCATGTGACCAATGCTCTTACTTTCAGTTGCTCAAAAAAACAGTTTGATGCAATGTTAGAAGTGAATGTCATGCTAAGTTAACTTTAATGTCAGAGAGAAAAAAAATCTAAGTAGATTTTTTTTCAGAATAAGGTACATGTAGAAAGCAAAGTCTAAGCCATCTATTTGAGAGATCATTCTAAAAGATTAATAAGAAACCACCGCAATACCTAGTGCCTTGGTAATGGTAAGATTTGCTGGGTTTTGACATGCTCCAAATAAGTTACTTCTGAGCAATGGATTTTGGGACATTTACGATCACTTCATACGGCTGATGCATTCCAATGTGAAACTAAGTCAGAGGGCACATCCACTTCAATTGACCTAACACTCACCCTGATACCATCATTACTCTATCTCAGCAGTTGACTGATATAATGACAGCACTCCTATAAAGATGCAGACCTGACTCAAAACTTCTTACAGGCATGATCCTAAGGCTTGAGAGACTTGTTGGTTTCTAAGTAACATCTGTTGGGAAAATCCATTATATCTGTCAGTGGATTTGTTTTGACATCTAAGACAAAACTTTCCAGGGTTCTCATTTTTATTTTCTTCCTTCCTGCCTATCTTTCCTGTTTCTCCACTGAAATGATGCTCATCACTACCCTTTCTTCCTGCCAGTGGCAGTGGGAGCAGCCAGCAGGGCTTGGCTTGACGAGTACCAAATGAAGCTTATATGTGCCGGGAATGTCTGCCTGTGTTAGTGACAGCCACTAGCTTACCAGTTATTGTACCAGAGTCTTTTGAAAGGGAATTTGTAAGTGGGAATGACTGTGAAACCAGTTGTCTTTTGCTGCCCTTAATGTAGAACCATTAAGAGCTTTAAAATTTCAACTCAACTTTTGAGTTTGAAGAAAGCTCTCTTTGTAAATTTCCTGGCCCAGAGTGCTCTTACTTCATGTTCTTGCCACGGTACTCTGTTGGTTTGTCGTGGTTCTAAGGAATAAATCCTGTTTTAAATTTCCTTGGTTTCTTATAACAAAGGGCTCTGGATGAAAGAAAATCTTTTAATCCTCCCAGCAATAACCTGACATGACCTTCTAAATACACTATTAACTCAAAAATATTAGCAATATTTTGTAGCTGTCTTAAGAAGAGCTTACAATAGAGATGGACCAAATATTTAGAAGAATAATTATACTTCGTCCTGAGGAAATTAGTATCCATAACACAATTACACATTTAAAAAGAGCTAAATGTTAAAAACTATTTAAAAAGCCAGGCAGTAGGGTATTGTTCAGTAGCACTGGCAAAATACAGACAGTTTTCTGCATGGTCTTTCTAGGCTTGTGATTTCCTGACTGCCTTTGCACAAATTGCATGCCTTCTCTGTGTTCTTTAGTTACTCCAGTCTGTTTTTCCTTTCCTTCATAACTGCTTAGCTTTCAAAAGATGTTCAAAACTTTTTTAATGTGCTCAGTATGAGATACTTCTTACAAGATCTGCGGGAGGAGACAGTTTTTTGCAAACCTGGCCTCTCTGCTATGCCAGTAGGTTGCAAAGAGTTGCACACAGCTTAAATATCAAATAGGTATTCTATAAAAATTGAACACCATTGTACTAGTACCTAACCATTGTACACTAACCTAACTAATCTGGAAAGAAATTTATGGCAGTAAAGAATCACAAAGGCAACAACTTAAAATTGGCTATTCAGCTCTATACTCTGACTGGGGGCAGAGAGATGAACCTCAGCGTGGGATGCAGAGTAGAAAAATTCAGAGAAAAGTCAGTAGGAAAAGCTAGAGAAAAGAAATTCAAGCTTGTTTTCTGTCTCTTTGTTTAAAATTCCTGAATTCAGAGATAAAATAGGGGTTTGGAGCCAGAAGAATTTTTGTTACTTTTATGCTACTCAGGTATACATTTTGGTATGCAGCAAGTAGCAATTGTGCATTCCCTCATAAAAATACTTGCTAAATCCTGCAGCCTTTTGTCAACCATACTCCATCATGAATTTCTATTAAATATCTGATCTAAACCTAGTGAAGTCAATGAGAGTCTTTCAATTGCTTCAAGCACAAGTTGCAAAATAACAGCTAGATCCATGGAGTGACATGGGGGATATGGTGCCTCAAAGTAGGATGTACACAGGTGTGCCCTGCTGCTATGTGCCAGCTGGTTGCCTTGGAGCTGGTAAGAACCTCGCTGTCTCTCTTGAGAGGAGAATATTCCAAGGGTGGAATTCCCACTTTGAATTCAGATTTGAACCCAGATGAGCAATTCCAATGGAAGCATATGCTTGGTGCCAACTCCTCCTCCTGGTATGTGGAGACCCTCGTGCCATTAAAGGAATTTCCAACTGCCCTTCTCTGGAAAAGTGAAGATTAAAGATATCTCAGATGTAAAAAAGGGCTTCCCTTCCATGGATCCTTGCAGACATTGTGCAATGTTCTCCCTGGGTTTCACAAGTCCATCACCCACCCCATGGCATCCCCTTTCCCTGTTTCCCCATTGGCATTGGGGCCTGGTGTCCTGTTCCTCTCTTCCCTATGGTCACTTGTCTTCTGCCCTGCCGCTTGTACCACCCACGAACCTGAGACACTATATAACTGAGAAAGATCACATGTTCCCTCTCTTTGGCTCTGGGTTCACCTTCAGCAGGCTGGAATAAATGCTAGCTGGAAATTGATCTGGGGCTGGGAGCCTTCTGCCTCTCTTGCTGAGCTAGCCTGGTAACTGGTGTGTGGTTGTGTGACCTTGATTGATGCCTGAGTACTTCTCAAGTAGTTTCTCTACGGAGAGGCTGACTTGGATTTAGAAAGGCTTGTAGCTGCACTCCACAAGGACACACTGTTACACTGGTATGAGAACATTTTTGGGCCAAGAAGTATAACACAGAATCAGTAAGGTGGGAAAGGACCACTGGAGGTCACCTAGACCAATCTCCCTGCTGAAGCGGGGTGCCCTGTGGCACATTGTTCAGGATTGTGTCCAGACAGCTTTTGGATATCTCCAGAGAAGGAAACTCCACATCCTCTCTGGGTAATCTCTCAAACACAGTAAAGAAGTTCTACTTTATGTTTGGGTGGAACCCCTTGTGCTTCAGTTTCTGCTCATTGTCCTATTTCTTGGCACCTCTGAGCAGAGCCTACCTCCATCCTCTTGTATAGAACAGGGCGGGATCATGGGAGGAGAAGTGTGTCAGGAACAGCCAGGTGTGGATTACCTGGGTCTTTGGTGTCCCGCTTTTTCAGCCCAGGCCCTCTGTCATGGCAGAAGAGAATGGTTGGCACTGTGGAGGCAGAAGCAGCAGCTCCTCTGGCTATAGTACTGCTGGCTCTAACACAGCATGTCCCTGTTGTGACCACCACAATGGCTGTACTGTCCCTGGTCCCAGCCATGGTCAGTCCTCCAGCAGCTATCACTTTTCCCCAAAACCTTTCTGCTTTTCTTTGTGGGTTTGTACTACTGTGTTCACTACCCTCTGCAAACCCCTCTCTTGACTGTCTTGTTCTCCTGCATGTTGTGTTCCTCTGACAAGAAGTAGTTATAACAAGCAAAGTCCAACTCCTGCTTCTGTGTTTGACTCTGGAGGAGATCCCTTAGGCTGCACTGGCCAGATCCTTCTCCAACCTTGTCATGCTGATTCGTGTTTTAGCCTGTAGCTTCTATTGTTATATTTATTGCTAAACAAAAGGAGTATTTTCTTACTCCCTCACTTAGACTGAGTAGAAGATAGTTATGTCCATCAGCTTCCATGAGCTTTGTGGCTGCTGGCTGCTCAGAAAGCTTGCTTGCTGAGCACCACCTCATCTCCAGCAAGGCAGGGTGCAAAAAGCCTGATGGCCTGGCAAATTCAGTAACTTTATCCAAGCCCATATGGATCTTATATTATTCATGGCTTCTGATGGGCTGCATATTCCTCACTGATTTAGTGGTTGACTTGTGATGTTTTTCGATGAGTCAAATCTCTGTAATAGTGACACTACATCCATGTATGTGGTAAATATAAAAGAAAACAGATGTCTATAAAAATCACTGAGTTTGATTTGGAACGATGAACAGTATTGTGATTAATCATAGCTGTACAGCTCATGTGTAGTATTTTTACAGGATGGGATGGAAATTGCTTGTTTTACACCTATATGATTTCTATCTTAATATTTGGACTCAGTCAAGTTAAGTTAAGTATTGGACTCTTTATCTGGGGAGAAATTGCACAATTACTACTGAGTTTTGAGACTTCTAGTACAGTCAGGCAACCTTGAATTCACTTCAACGTTGATTTTTTTTCTGGCAATATCTGCACTGTGCTCATATGTAAAAGGAAATAGACAGTAGCCAGTGAGTGCCATTTACAAATGCAGAAAGAGAGTGTACCAGTTGCTCCCCAGTAGAATTCTCCCAATAAAACGTAAATGGTTTTAGTTTTGTTCTTACAAGATGCCTCAGACCAAAGCTAAAACATTTGCTGAACTCTAGATTAAGGACAGAATCCTAATGTAGATTTAATCAGACACTCTGAAGCACAGTTACAAAATTCCTGAGAATGGAAGGCAAAGAATTTCGCAAAAAATAAGTATCAGCCAAGTCCTATTCCTGTAAGACTGGAGGTTGAATAATGGAAGAGAGTGGTAGAAAGTAATAGCTGAACGCAGAAAAATGAAAGGTCTGACCCTATGAACTAGCTTTAAGGTCATGGACAGGATCTTACAAAATCAACACAAATTCATTACTGGAAGAAGCTAGAATAAAATCTTAAGCACAGGGCAAGTGTGATGAGTCAGATCTGGTCAAGTGGTGTATACGTGCAAAATTCTGAATAAAAATAATCAAATTAACATGCAGTGAAGAGAGAATTTCCATAATGAAGCCTGTAATTTCTTGAAGAGACTTCTCTAGATTGCTAAGCATGGTTTGGACAAGTCACAAGACAAAAGAACTCCTGTTTTTTGCAAGGCTCTGTGTGCTCTGTAACAGGATTTGGGGAGACGGAGAGACAGTTTGCAGTGCAGACATATTCTTTTGTTGGATTACTTTCTTTGGTTTCAGGATTGAAGAACTCTCATATTCTGTGGAACCCTCTTAAAACCTTGTCCTCTGGCTAAAATAAAGACTATAGAATGTTCTAAACACAGTAATGAAGGTCTGGCTTTTGTTTTACAGAAGTACATTAAGTGTGTGTTGCTAAATGGACACTCAGTGTAGGTGTTAGATATCTTTCATTTTTTTGTACTACTTTTTGAAAGATGATATTTCTCAGAATAATGTGAGAAATGTTGGAAAAATCATTCTGCAAATGACTCCAAATTGCAGTAATTTAGAAATCTCGAGGTTCTTTCTATATTTGGATTTGTACGTTCTGCAAGCTTTTAGTACAAATATATGAATCTTTGGTAATTACTTTAATTCTTGAATAGAACTTTAACTGAACTAAATACATGAATGTACCTTACAGGGCTCAGGCTTTGTGAGACATTTCTGCTAAATCGGCTTATGAATTTCCTTTTGATGAGCTTAATTGTTGACAGATTTTTCAAAAGCCAACAACAGCTTGCTTTGCTAGCTAGCATTCACATGAACTGGATAGTCTTGTGAAGTCCTTTATGCAATTTGCATAATATTTTTCTTTTACTGTAAGATGAAGTGAAATTCTTTGTAGTGAACCTAACAATGTTAGACATTGTAAAGACATCAATCCAAATAAAATTTAAAAACCAGAAAAAATTACCCTCCCTGTTCTTCAACATCTCAAAATATGCAGAGCTAGAAAAAATAGACTTTTTTCTTAAAAAATATTTTCCCCCAGAGGACTATTTAGAAAAAGGTCCTAAATTATGATATGTGATGTCCTAATGAAGATATTATGAAGATATTTTGCTAGTTTCTTCAGGAAACGGAATTTTCATTTGAGATCTCTCAAGTCAGAATGCATTACATATGCAAATCTATTCATTAAAACAACAAAATAAATAAGCCATTATGTCCATCCATGTGAAACAGATAGATAAATTTTGCATCCTACCTACCAAGAAACTTTTGTTACTGGTGGCTATTGTCTGTCTGTCTTTGAATTTTACTGTCTGGAAGCATAAGGTGGGAAGAGAATGAAATGTGAGCTAAGCATTAGAATCTCTATCCATAATGATGGTTGTGGATGTCTGAGTGAAGTGAGGCATGTAGAAGCCTCAAAAATTACTGACCCTGTTTTTCTCTAAACATTTCTGAGGAATTTTGTTCCGTTAATAATGCCTTAAAAGTAATAAAGACTGGGATCTGTGGATTCTAGCCAAATGAGGCCACATCCTACAGTCCTTGCTTTGTCTTATTGGAGTAAATTTCCCATGCACTCATGATAAGATGGGGATGAAGGATTGAGTAAAGGTGGCAGGATGGGAAATGATTTGTCACCTCCGAGACTGCATTTGCAAACTGCTGGAACCACAAATGAGCTCAGTGTTTAGCAAGATGGTGGATGCCAGCATGAAGCTTGGAAGTGCCAATTTTAATTAAAAACTGCATTTTCAAATCAAGTTCCTAGTTAACAATGGGTGGGAAATTCTTCCCACCATGTAAGCTTTCTGAATGCCGTATTGACTGTCAAGATGGGTACAGCTTCTCCTTCCACAAAAGTCCTGCTACCATCATCTTCCCCGTCACCTCCCCCTGCCAGAAGAAAAAGACTACATTGTTTGTGGAATGCCTCCTGGTTCGTGTCCTGCATTTAGGCCAGAATAGACAGATTTTATTTTGTCCTCCCCATCCCCCTTCCTTCATTGTTAACAATGGAGTGAGCACATGAGATTAACATGGCTCTTGACATGGCTCAGTTGTTCGCCATTTGGAAACTACCGGTTTTTCAGTTGTGTAACTGTAAGAGGAAAAAAAAAATATAGGAAGATTCAGTCATTTTCTGTTTATTCCAAAGACGGGGAGAACAGAATACTAGGGGAGAGATGGGGGAAGCCAACAACAAAAAACAAATTAGTTTAAGAACCAGCATGTTCCCCTTACTTTAAGGAACACAGTAAACATTTCAAAAGTGCATGCCAGCTCATTATCTAACCCAGTCTTCACTGACTTCATGAAAAACAGCAGCAGTTAAGCAATGTTTGCCAAAAGCAAATTTGGGTACATGCATTGCTAAAAAAATGTGACATCCTCTCTGTACAGGTTCCTTAATCTGCCATGCAGGGGCAAATCAATATTTCATCATTATCGTTTCTCTCTGTTGTTTAGTCCTTTCATGATTGCTCTTCTAGTCTGTTTTGATCATTGTTTATCCAAAACTGTGGTATGACGTATGATTTGAATTTTTAGCCGGAAACAAACCTCTGCAAACATTTAAATATGCAGAGATAGTTTTGGTTAATATAATCTCAAGTGTAGTACCTGTTTGCAAGTATCTTTCTTGCAAATCCTATTGTTAAAAAAAAATTAAATGGATGTGGAATATTTATGAATTCCTTTTTCAAGGTTGAAGATTTAATTTGTTATTATTTCATGTATTTTTAAAAACTAGCTCTGTTTTCTAGTTCAGGAATAACACAGGTATCTTTTTTTTTCAGTCAGTTTGGTGTGGCATATGCAGTTTACAGTTACATTATTAAAAATACTGTGACAAAGCATTTGAATATGCTTTATATTCAGGTATTGCCATTTATTGTGGTATGGGAAATGATACAGCATATTTCATTAGTTGCTCCTTATAGATAAGCTCTGATAACATTCCTCTGTTTGTTCAAAGTATGCAAGTTTACAAATATTTTGGATCATATTGAACTTTGTTTCCTTTGGGAGCAACTCTTACTCAAGAGAAAGTCAAGCATCTATTGAACAATTGTTTTATTTAATAGCTTAAAGAAAAGTTCCCTTCAGAAACCATACAGGATTTTCCCCAGAGTCCTCACATTTTCTGGTGTGCATGTTTGGGTCCTGTGGGCATTCATTTCTTTCATCTTAAGTCTCTGCCTTCAAAATAATCAGGTCATTTTAGTAAGCTTTATTTTGGTTTGGAATCTATGTACTCTTCTGCCATATCTTTAAAATTCAGGGTTGCTGTGCAGCTCTGATCATTAGTTTTTTATTCCACATACAGTATATCATACTCTTACATTTTTATGAGCAAAGAAAAATGCTTGTTTGCTTGTTTCTTAAATATAAAGTTTCTGATTTTTTAATTTTTATTTTTAAAATCCAGAAACCCTCTGATTCAGAATTTCTTAATGAAATGGGGATTTCTGTTGGTAGAAAATAATGCCTCTTGCTTATGTTTTTCGAACATTTATCTCCTTTTCCCATGGGGAGAAAGAAAGCAGCTGGTGAAATTAGGATTTCAAAATGGGAGAAAAAAGTTAAATAAACACCCACTTGACATTTTATCAAAAGCTGGAAAATGCTGGTAAAATTTATCTTTGCTAATTTTCCCTGTCCTCAAAAATCCTTCTTGTTATTGTTGAATTTGCAAATCCTCATGAGGACCAGGTGACAGAATACAGATAGTTTTGTGGCTGTGGTTTTTTTTTTTTTTTTTTTTTTTTTTTTTTTTTTTTTTTTTTTTTTTTTTTTTTTTAATGGGGGGATATGCTTGATTTTTTAGCTTTTTTTTTTTTTTTAGTTATGTCCAAAACCAGAGTATATCAATATGTTCCAATATTAACTTCAGGCTTTTCTTTATGAAGCAAAGATCGCTTCAGTCCTGTGGTGTGGTTACTCCAGTCAATGCAGTGCAATCTGGCAAGGACGCTGACGGGGAAAATCAAAGTGTTGCACTTTGAAAGCAGTTTTTAAACAGGAGAAAGAGCGTTAACATTGTCACTCAAAATAACTGCACCTTAGCTATTGGTGTTGATGGGGGAAATGTCAGAGGGATAGTATAAGAGGAGGAGTACATGCTTGTACCAAAGGTCTCAGCACATTTTTCCTGATAGCAGCCAGCAGAAGGTGCTCAGGGAGAAACATAAGAAGCAGGGCAAATACAGAGTGATTCTTCCAGCTTCTGACACTCGGCAGTTTTGGGACTCCCTGTGCTGAAGTTCCATCTTAAGCATTGTTTTTATGAACCACTGAGTGAGGAAGCAACAATAGGAACAATGGATCACTGTTCAGCATCAGTCGCAACTGCTCTTAGAAATAAGTAACAGTGCCACTTCAAAACGCTTGACATGGACAGCTGAGACAGAAGAGCCAGGAAATTATGGTAGTGCTAAAGCCACACCCATGGCCAGAGGCAACATCTAACAGCTCCTCCAAGTTGTGAACTCCTTGGGAGCTGAGAATCCCTACCATGCAGAGAGGTAGGAGCCAAGCTCATCATTATATAATGCAGCAACTTCTGCCCATGTGGTATCTTAATGGGATATGGTGTCCTGTTCTTCAGTGTAGAGTTTCCTGCCTGTGTGTTCCTGCTGAGATTTTTGGTGAGAGCTGTCTGACTTTGCCTCATACCAATACATGATGACACCAGTCACCTGATCTCTTGAGGTTGACTTCTGCATTCTCTTGGAGTTACTGTCTCATTCTCTAGTTCAAGGATCTGCCTCATGTAGGATGAAAGCAATCCCGTGTCTTTTCCTCTGGCAGGCCTCTTTGTGGCCTCCCCAATGAGTCTCTGCATAAGACTTCCAGCACAATGCTTCCCCTAATATGTGATCAGCTGTTTCTTTCCACAGAAAATAATTTGGAAAATTACACAGTCTGAAGAATAATGGGAACTCAAAATCTGGCTCCAGATTTCCTTGTGAACCAGTCTGCTCCTGTACATCTGCAGAGAGGGACAGGTGGGTTGCTGCAAAGATCTTGGGAAGCCCCTCCTCAGTGAACCCCACTGCTAGCCAGTCTTTTGACTCTGAATGAGGCAGTGACTCCTGCTGAGTTCCTGCAAGTATTTTGCGTGCATCACTTCTCCCTGCGGAGTGGCAACATGCTGGGACACAAAATAGAAGGTCCTGTCCTGGTGTGAGCCCTGCACAGGCTGGGAGGGCAGTTGTGATGGATAGGAACTGAGCTGTATTGGTGTTGTGGGTAGTTCCTGCTGTGTTTTGGAGACAGCCTGTGTACGTTTGAAGTTTGCTTGGGGATGCAGGGCAATGGGCCAACACAGGTTTTTGAATAGTTCCTTGGGGCACAAATAGACCTATTCATTGCAGCAGATGGCTCTGAGCATAACCCAGCTGCCAGACCATCGTCATCTGCAAGCTCTTCCTTGTTTTACTTGATTTTGATCTCACAAGAATGTTACTGAACCCCATGTAAACTTTGCTTCAGTAAAGACTGTGTTAAATCATAAAAAATGTCAGGAGCTGAGACTAGATAAGAATGGAAATTGTATCAAAGTGTCCACAATAATAACAAATGAAATGAATTTTTCTCTGTCACCTGTCTCCCTTTTTCTGAAACTGAGATGTTGTGAATGGCAGGCCTTGTTTCCTTTTGCAGTATGATTATTTTTACTACATCCTTTATCTTTGTCTTTTGGAAAGAGCGAATAAAAACAAATTTTTTGCTTGAAGATAAACTGGGTCATTTTAGCAGAGTAACTTTAAATAACTGTTTACTTTTACACTGACCATGGCCAGTTGTGAGGGCTACAGCTACATGGCTAAACTCTCATACTTTTTAATAAGAATTTGGGGGTCAATGTTTTTGAAAGTGTGAGAAGGATGGCATTGGTGCAAAGCAGTGGATATGCTGCCCACGTTGCCTGAGAGAACTGCAAGACTGAAAGTCCAGCTGATGTAGGTCAGTCCCAGGGAAGTGGCAGGGCACTATCTGTGAATAACACTGATTTACACAGTTACGTGAAGAGAGTTTTTCTGTATTTTTTTCATGGATGAACTTTTACTACTGCTAATTTTAGACTCTTGGACTCATTTCTGCAAAGCCAGAGCTGAGCCACACCCTTCAAATGTGAAGAGCTGTTGCATTAAATCATTGTTCTTCTCAGAGTCTCAGTCAAATGAGGACAAGATTGCAGGCAGGTGCAATTTCCCTTCAGAAAACTGATAGATGGTGCTTCTGCATTCTGTAATGTGTTGGTTTTAGTCTTTACAAAATACAGCTTGCATTCTGTTATAACCAGTAACAAATCACACATCTGGAACAAAGAGGAATGTAGCTGAGCAATATATTATATTTATCTGCAATCTGGTTCAGATCCCCTGGTTCCTTTCAATTTTAACTGTGCAACAAACGTGCTCCCAGTCTTCATTTTATTACTTGTTACAACGTTTAGCAAAGGTCACTGTGACCCAGAGGAAGCTTAAGAGGAAAGTGTTATGGTGGATCTTGGAAATGGAGTTCAGCTATGATGATGGTGGGCATGAAGCCAAGCCCAGCTCTCCTGCTTGTATTTAATTTGTGCTCTTTGTTTTTCCTTATGCCAGGCTGGATTCAATCATGGAGCCACATATATGGACGAGGCAGAAATGTTCAGTAATTAGTACATCTTTCTTCTCTGATGCCTTTTTTTCAAAAGAATACTTTAAATTGTTTACTTTTTCTGTGGTTGGATTGTTGAATCAATAACAAAAATGCAGCCACTGTTGAAAAGAAGTCTTCTAGTGAATGCCTGAAATATTTAATTCTGTGCTTAGTTACCACCATCTTGTCAAATCTGGTGACAAACTTTCTTTTAATGGGGATTTACTTGCTCAGGTCACTAAATTCAACACCATAATGACCTTGTTTTTTTTTAATTTGTGGTTTTATCAGTTTAGATTTTGCCTGCTTAAAGTCTGTCTGATTAGGCTGGTGCAAAGGAAATTATTTTTTGTGGTTCAGAAATGCCAAAGCTATCCTGATTTCCAAAATATTCAGGTATAAATAATTGTTTGTATTATTAAAATTTATTATGGCTCTGTAAGACAACTTGGTGCTGTGTTTATCAAGTTGTTTGTGCTCAGATTTTATGAATTTATGGGTTACTGTGCTGTTGCATTGATTATAATTTCTATTTCCTCTGAGGAAGAAATAACATGCCTCAATAGTGTGAATTCAAAAACATGGCATACATAAATTGTATTGTGTCCAGTGAAAAATGTTCATGTCTTTGAAGCATTATCAGTTTTCTGCCTTTTCTCAGAGCATCTTCTCTATTCTTCTGTTGTTGTTCCTGTAGTAAGTAAGAAGTAATGTTCGGGAGAGGGAGTGGCACTCGGATGTATTTAATACATTCATTTTTTTATCCTGTGCTCATTTGGTGTAAATATCCTGCACTTCTATGTTCTTTCATATTTGCAAATATATGTGTATTTATATATGGAATACTGATTTTTTCCATGAGTTCTTTAGTGCTATAAATAATAACTGAGGCTTTATGTCTATGCAAAGTCAAAAGACAAGATCTAAAAAGTCAAACATACAAGCTCAGATACAGCAGCTTATTAGCTTAGCTGCTAGTAAGCCAGTTTCAACTTTTTTTGTGAAGGTAGAAAGAAAACTTTCTTTTTGAAAGAAAAGTCTTTCAGTGATTGCGTAGCTCTAAGTATGTGATATTTGTTCTAAATGTAAATATTCTTATTTTCCTTCTAACGGCATCATATACATCTTCTTGCAAATTGTAGATTTCCATGTCTTTCTGTGATGATATTCTTCCTATTCATGCACTTAGTTCTCATCATTATTGTATATTCAGTCAACAGAAGCCCAAAATCCCTTAAAAAAAGACATTAATCACATTAAAATTTGTTACCAGGCAGTTTACAACAGCTAAAGGACATGTGTATCAAATCAAAGTATATTAGTAATACATTTTCAGTATGCTTTCATTTCCTACCTCCCTCCTACCATTGTGTATTGGGTTACAAAAACAACTGTTGTCTCTAATCAAAGTAAGAAAATGTAGTATTTGTAGTTTCAGGATGCCATGAGCAATGAACAGTACATTTCCTGTGGTTCTGTGATTAGTTTGTACTAAAGTATATTACAAATGTAGCTCTAGCATTGTTCTTCAGTTAAGGAAAAATAGGAAAATGTATCAGGCCCTTTATTTGCCAGAAGCACACTGAGCAAAAGTTTAACTGTTGTGTCAAGGCTATTTTTTCAACAACACAACAGGCAAACTGAAATGAATTAGAGAACAAAGTACAAATGTGTTTGCAACCAGCATTTCCACGAGGTAATTCACATTTCACTGTGTACTTATGGGATGCCTCTGTGACACTAGCTTGATGTATTACACGCTGAGTAGGTAAGGGAGGGGGAGTCATATTCTTGCTATACTTCCCTTGTGGACTCATGGCCCTTTCCTCACAAGTTGCAAAATCCAAATCCAGCTAATTTCTGCCTGTTTTAAGTATAATTCTGCCTGTTTCAAGCAGTTTATACAATTAAAAATGTTAGAATTTCACTTACCTGTGAGCTGCCTAATGTGTTGGCCATTCTGACCATGGTAGTCAAGATGGCCATCTCACAGAAGTCACCTCTGGTCGACCAGCAAAGTTCTTGTGTAGCGAAGAGACGTTAGAGACAAATCTAGGCCTGTTAAAGTTAATGATGTTTTTGCTGTTTAGTCTGATGGCTTCAGAATTTATAAAAATTATTTCAATATGTGCAAAGATCTGTTTTCTCAGAGCATTATGTACAAATGGGTCTCTTCTGCAATGGCACTGTGACCTGGGACTTGGAATGTGGGAGTTTGCAAAAGGCCAAGAGCAGCTCATTGAAAACTTCCTTTCTGGACCATAGAAACCAACAGGCATTTCTGAAAATACCAGTAAGAAGATGAGTCATGTCATCTGGTATATCTTAGAACTTCTGATCAAGTATTTAAGAATTTATCCTTAAATATGCCAATTCTTTTAACTTAGTGACATATCACCACATTGGTTTAGTAGTATAGTCACATTTTATTATCCTGCATGATTCTGTGGAACAAAACCCTTAAAAAAACTTGTAGGACAATCTAGATACCTTTTCTAAAAAAAATTGCTATCATTACAAATGCCAAAGGAGTCACAGAAAAATTTTAATCTTAGTAAGGAAATATATATTTAAAAATATTAATACTTGGCTTCTGCTTGTTAAAACAGTATTAAAACAAGGTGTAAATGTGTTTGAAGTTAACTCCCAGAGGACTTGGTGTCAGAAGAAATGTCGCCCTGTCTTGTCCTTTTTAGGAAGGTGACCTCTACAGATGTAAGCTCAGAAATGGTAATTGCCATTCACGTAAATGACTAGCAGGTTTATCCTGGCTTTTTCTGGGGCCATCTTGACTTTTGGCAAGAGGCAAAGAGCAAGACTATAAGAAAATCGTAGTTCTCATGGGAACAATAAAAATATGTTGGTATTGTTTAATTCTTTCATAACATGCTAAATTAATTTATTTGTTGAATCTTTTAAAGTATTATGCCATTGGGGAATGTGTTTTTCATATAGCTGTCTTAAAAATATATTAAAGTTTTAGGGAGAACAGTCACAGAGTAAACATCACTGGTTATCCATGTTGGATGACTGGGAGACACAAGGCTTGATTTTTTGCTGCTTTACTTACTGTGTGGTAATCGGCATCAGTGCAAAGTGATCCTATCTGCATGTTTTGCAGTCTTTTTGCACAGATGTAGACAACCGTAAAACATTCAGGATTGTGGAGTAGCAAATTCATGTGGTTCATAAATTCTTGCAAAGTACCCTGTTATAACAATTACTATTTAGTAGATGCTTTTGATTAGGTAGATGCTTTTGACAGTTGGATATGCTTGGGAAAAGGCCATTAGTTTTGAGAGACATATGAAATTTAATCTTCAGTTGGATTATTTTAGTAGGGGGACTTATTATTTAAGTTGAAGGGAAACACATTCTCTGTTCAATACACCATGAGTAAAAGAGAATATCTCAATTTTGTTCCCCTTTGTTCTATTGATCATTCATAAGGCAATATCTTCAAAATGTCAATACTGCAGGAAAAGCTAGCTTTACAACTGTTTGGAGAGATACAATGCCAGAACCATGTATACTATACATGGTTCTCTTCTGTTTATATGCAGCACTTTTTGATCTCTAAATCTGTTAAAGATTGTTAAAGAGGAAAAGAAAGCCGGGCTAGATTTTTTTAGATGATTCACTATCTTTGCCCATTACCAGGAGCATCTTCTGTTTTCTACCATACATCCTGACAAGTATTTTGAAGACAGAAAAATAACAGGAACAACTGAAAGCCTTTGGAGCTCTCCAGTTTTTCCACATACCCTCCATCTTTCCATTTATCATCTGTAAGATATTTCTGTGACTTGCCATACATATATAGACATAGAGAAAGCCAGGATATCAAACATTTTTATGAACACTGCAAATATCAGAGTATACCTGTGGGTCAGAAACACTTAATTTATTTGGAAACAGGAAGAAGTTGATGCTTGGACACAGATTGACAGGCTTCCCTTAGAATCAGTGAATCTCTGCCAATATATGCCATGCTTCTCATTTGCAAAATCCCTCTTACTGAATCTACTTTTCAGCAGACATCTTTTTTATTTCTTTTTGGTATTGTCATGTGTTGAATGTAGCAGTGGTGAGAGTCAAGAATACAAGTTATATACTTTACAAGGAAGGCCAGAGGATCTTATAAACTAACGGACTGAAATTAGAAAGACTTATTCCTTATGCAGGGTTGAATTTAACTGGTGTTTTTTTCCCCCAGACAATTAACATACTTATTTTCCTCTACCAGAGCTGATAACAAACAAGTTAGCCTGCATTTAGGAATTCCTGAGTGTAATCGCCATGAACACAAGTCCACCATGGCCAAACCTGGGCTTTTAAATTTTTCACCCAAGTCTTTTCTTATACATCCTTACTTGATCACCACCTTTCCTACTGTTCAGACTTTTGACCTGGAAAGTCATATCCAACAGAAGCTTTCTTCGAAGTCATCACTTTCAGATCTTCATGTCTTTCTTTATAGAATTATATAAGATCAGCTATTCTCCTTTATACACAATCATCCAGGTGTCTCCTAACAAATGTGAACCATTTTGCTTTGGTTTTGTGGTCTTTTGTATTTTCAGCTTCACCTTCAGATGTTATCTCCAAGCTGACCTTCCATTTTGCAGCTGATGCCAACCTCAATTTCTAGTTTTTTATTTCAAGCAATTACCTTTGCACTTTTCTTTCTTCTGCTCCTAATGCTTGAAAGAATTTCCTGTGACCAGCCGTTAAATGAATATGTAGTTTTACTCAACACTGTAAGACTTTTCTTTTTAGTTTTTGGGATGGCTAAAGAAAACCTTGGCAAAAACTAGGTCTGTAGTGATTGTTCCTTACAGATTGGACTACCTGGTGCTGTGCTGTTGCCTTTGGTATTCGTTTCTCAACTGTTCTATGCCCATAATGTAATTTCACATGAACAGAGTACATATGTCTTGCTTATGTTACCACAGTACCCACCACAAAGGAATTTTCATCCCTAGAAGTGTTATTAATCATGAAGCAAGGTTAAATAAGCCACAGCATTTTAGGAACTTTTGAAGTGTCAGTCCTCACTGGTTCTGGGCATATGTTCTGCAGGAGACATCAGCCTAGAGAAAACTCCAGTGAACATGTGCTGCCTCAGCTTCGGTTAGAGGGACGATAGATAAGTATGCCACAGAGCAGTTGTATTTTGTTGCCTATCTTCAGCACTAGGGTTTTAGGTTATATATAAAAAGAAGTTCAAAAGGAGTGTGGAACCACACTAACAAAATCTCTGACAATAGAGTTGTGGGTTCTCTAAAAGACAGGCATCTGAACAGCAGCAGGATTATTTGCAACTTCAGGAGGAGAAATCCTGCAAAAATACAGGTAAGTATTCAAAATATAAGAAAAATAGAGTAAAATTAGGATTAGATAATCCTTAGCATGACTGGGGATCTCTAGTGTTCAGCTGATGAAAAATATGTGCTCTAAAAATAACAAAGTTAAGCTCAAGATCAGGCTATGCTGCAGGGAACCCAGAAAAATGTCCCCATTTTAAAGATATGAGATGACAAATTTCACTCCATGTTTTCTCATTCCTTGCTTTGGAACCGAGCTCCAGGTCTTTATAATAGGAATGTTACCTGCAGATGAACTTTGCGTTTCTGTAAATAATAGATGTTTTTATGCCCAGGTTTAGTGGTTTTTTTCCTACACAGACAAATGCTCACCTGGGGATAAAACCTCTCTAATGCTAAGACCAAGCTGATTCAGGAGGCTGAAATCCAAAGACAGTACAACAAGAAATGCGGAGGTGAGATACTGAGAAGAGAAGCAATGGCCAAAGGATGCTGAGAGGAAGACAGAAAATATAGGAGATATAAGTTAGAAACAGTGATAAGTTGAGAAGTTGGTTTTCTGAAGAAAGGGGGCTAAACAGGAACTTGAATACGGATGGCAAGATGTTGCGGAAAATGGGGATGAGTGATAATGGGAGAGAAAAATAAGTGGTGCTTATTTTTATTTTCTAGAATGTCTATTTCTAGTCTTTCAATAGCCATGGTAATGACCTTCTGTTTTGGCTAAGCTACTCCAAGTCAACCCCTTTCACTCATAGTAAATCCTCATCTTTAGAGGAAAATGTCACTGTTTCCACAAACAGTCATAAAGTGTGTAATCAAGCTCTCAAGCAGTAACTTACTCGAGATCATAACAACATGTATACTTCTTCAGGAACATGAATCTTAAATTCACTGCTGGTATTTTCCTGTGGTCTGGAAAAAGCAATGGCTAAAAGGAGAATTTGTTTTTTCAAACTGTGGAACAAAGCGTATGATGTTGCAGAGTAAAGCACATTGCTTATATTCAAGAAACTTTAAAAATACTGTAAAATACAAAAGAAAACCACCCTTTCCTCAGGACTTGCAATGTCTTTGCATTTGTTCTGGTTTATAATAGAATCATAAATTTTTTTTACGTTGGAAAAAATTTTAAGATCATTGAGCCCAGCTGTTAACCCAGCACTGCCAAGCTGGTTGTCCCTAAGTAGCACACCTACGTGTCTTTTAAATACCTCCAGGGATGGTGACTCTACTACTTCCCTGAGTTGCCTGTTTCAACACTTGACAACCCTTTCTGTGAAGAGATTTTTCCTAATATCCAATCTCATCCCCCACTGGTACAACTTGAGGCTATTTCCTGGTCATATCTTTTGTTACCTGGGAGAGGAGACCAATCCCACACCTGGTTACATCCTCCTTTTAGGTAGCTGTAGACAGTGAAAGTTCCCTCCTGAACCTCCTTTTCTCCACACTAAACAACCTCACATCCCTCAGCTTCTCCTCATTAGACTTGTGCTCCAGATCCTTCTCCAACCCCACTGCCCTTCTCTGGATATGCTCCAGCTCCTCAATGTCTTTCTTGTAATGAAGGATCCAAATTTGGACATGGAATTTGAGGTGTGGCCTCACCAGTGATGATTGTGGGGGGATGGTTACTGCACTGGTGCTGCTGTCCACACTGTTGCTGATACAGGCCTGGATGCCATTTTCCTTCTTGGACACGTGGGCACCCACTGGCTCCTCTTCAGCTTCTGTTAACCAGGACCTCCAGGTCCTTTTCTGTTGGGCCATTTTCCAGCCACTCTGT
This sequence comes from Sylvia atricapilla, assembly GCF_009819655.1. NCBI lineage: Eukaryota > Metazoa > Chordata > Aves > Passeriformes > Sylviidae > Sylvia > Sylvia atricapilla. The sequence continues at coordinate 45,191,375 of NC_089145.1, forward strand.
CCCCAGCCTACAGCCCTGCACAGGTTGTTGTGACCCTTGTGCAGGACCCAGAATTTGGCCTTGCTGACCCTCATACCACTGAGGCTGGGCTGTCAATTCAGCCTGTCCAGATCCCTCTGCAGAATCCTTCTGCCCTCCATCAGGTCACATCCTGCTTGGTGTCATCTGCAATCTGAGGGTGCCCTTGGTCCCCTCATTGGTGGGACAATCCAGTGGGAAATTATGTCAAAGGCTTTACAAAAGTCTTGGTAGACAACATTCACAGCCTTCCCTCATCTGCAAGTTGGTCATCTTGTCGTGGAATAGATAAGGTTAGTCAAGTTTGTCAACTTAATTTTGTTTCATTTAATGCTCCTTTTATTTATTTTTACTCAATTTTTATTAGAGCAATAAATTTTTCATGGGCTTAAGAATTAAACAAGAAGTTTTAAACCAACTAATTCTTTCTAAATCGTCCTTCTGAGAGCCCCGTCTTGACTTAGCTATGAAAAGCATGAGCAGTCCCTAGAATGCAGAGGGAAACAAGCACCCCTGTGGCTTATCAGTTTGGGATGTAGTGAATATCATTTAAATTGACCAGAATGACTTCTATGGTGATATAACTTAACACAAAAGAGTCAAATACTTCAGAAACAAATTCCAAGAAACTGTAAAATGCTTTATTAATGTTGTCAAAACTTAGCCACTAGGAACCATCAACAACTCAGCTTTTGTCTTGTGGTATGCTGCTTGTGTGAGCAGTGCAGACTGTCTCAAGCATGTCTGAATCACAGGCAATCCACACAACATGCTATGGAATTCACTGTCCCTATGATGCCTTAAGTTTTAGCTTTCATATTTTCAGATTCTGGGCTGCTTAGGTGTAGTTCTGAGCCTCATATTAAGTGCTAGTAAGCTCTCTTCACAGAGTTGGTAGACAAAATAAATCCTTTTCCTCATGAAGACCAAGGACAACTTTCAGCCCAGCTGCATAAACACTGGTGGACTGAAGAGAGAAACAAGAAGGTTGAGGCCTCGCAACCTGAACCTGCAAATGGACCAAAATTTATAAAAATGTAAGGTCTCGTGACCAGTTAGCCATTTTGTGACCATTCTTAGTCCACTGTGAGTGTAGCCCTGGTCAGGCTCCTGTCCTGCTCAAGCTGGATCCTGGAGGCCTTTCAATAAATAACTACTTAATTCTCTAGCTCTGTCCAGTCTGTTTCAGGTCAGTTTTCACAAGGCATCACTATACTGGCCTTTGAGAAGGATGGATGCCTTAAAGGTCCTTTGTCTCCAAAGATATTGCAGATAATGAGTCTTGGGAGGTCCTTTGCAGGGTACCTGTAAAGTTTTGGTTTTTTGTCTCCCCTTTTATTTGGGGAGAACTTTGTGTTCATTGAGATAATCTGGAAATACAAGGGAGCAATCTTGGTAACCTTGGGGACGTTGACAAGTAGGACTAGATTTTCTAGCAGTGTGCAAGAAGAAAAATGGCAGAGGGAAACATCTTGCTCTCATCTCCCTCCCCTTGCCAAAACCCACCACCTAAACCGAGAAATATTGTACATAGGCCAGGGACAATGTCACTGTTTATTTCAAGCTACTGTTAAGAAGATTTTATTTATTTAAAACTTCAAACAAGATTGCGAAATCATGAACATCACAATCACGAAAAGATGTTCTCTTTCCCTTCCATAACATTAACCACAGTATGACAAATTAGCAGAAGCCTGCAGCAATCCCAATCTGCAGAAAACCCCAAACCTTTGCTCTTTCTTCACAGAGGTTTTTAAGATAAAACGCATAGAAATTGAAGCTACCCAGGACAGTGGATGAAGGAGCTCACAGTGTCACTGTCAGAACCTGGCTTTCCCTTGACTACCCTCATAAACCTTTTTAAGTTGGATGCATAGAAAACTTGTGCCTGCAGAGGAGTCTTTCATTTTATTTGGTGACAGCCAATAGTAGGCAAAGTGCTTATAATATGACAATGATAGCTTACACATTCTCCTTCATAGTAGATGTAGTGCCTGTAGCAGTAACCTAATTACAAGTGTAAGGAAAGGAGGAATGAAAGAACTACGCTATTTCGTACTCTCATCCTGTTTGTCTTGTACATTCGTATGTGTTTTGGGTAGAATTCCATCTTGGGAATGATGCCTTTGTAAAAGGCTAGAAATGAAACTGGGGGAGGAATTGAGGTCCTTGTAGGACTTCAGTAACAGTTTGGGAAGAGAGGTGAAATGTCATTCTCACTTTAACAGTCCTGCTGGTTAGAGTCTTTAGACTTTGGTGAAGAAGGGAAAATGCCGTTAGGTTTAAATAGGCAGTTTCTCTGTATGCCCTTTGGTGTTTGTTTCCCTGGTTTAGTGTGTGGGTATCATACATGACAATGGGAGAGAGAAATACTTTAGAAAAACAAACAAACAACTCCTCCCTCTCACTCTAAAAAAAAAGAAAGAAAAGGAAAGAAAAAACAAAGAAAAATAAGAAACTGTGGTTGTAAAACCACAAAAATTGGCATTAAGGCTCCAAGGCAAGTGTAAGCCTTGGAATTTCTTTTAGCTCTTAAAAAAAATAGTCCAAACCAAAAAAAACCCAAAGCACAACAACTCTCTTTCCATGGAATCCAGCTTAATGATGTTCCCCCTCCCCCCTCCCCCTTTCTTTTATGAAGATTTGAAAGAATTTATTTTGAGCTTTGGCATAAGTCTTCTTTGCTGCTTTATGTTCTATAAAACATGTTGATGTTTTTGATGTTTCATTTTTATTAAGAAATTTAAGAAATGCCAAGTCTGCTCTGTTATGGTTTTCCCGGTGATTTCCTGCATATCTCAGAGGATAGGTATTAATTTCTTTCTCAAAAGAACAGCAGGAGTGAAAATGTGGATTCTTTAACAATGAAAATCTTAATCAAAGCCTGTGTTAGCTGCTGAAAAAATAAAAAGTAATTTAAAACAAAAAGAAGAAACAAAGACTTCAGAATAGTCTCAGTTTTGAAAGAAACAAATAATTTCTTTTCGGCAGTTGTATAGTTTTCACTCTCTTGAGTTTGTAATATGATGTGGTCAATCATGAGAGCCATTGACAGCAGAATTTCTAATACAAAGGGAGAAAAATAAGGGGAAAGAAAAACATATGCAGAAGGATAATATTTAGAAGAGCTGTTCTTTGTGCTTCCTGCTCTGCATGGAACACACCTGGTGACCCTTTTGCACTTCAGTTCCTTGTTAGATGAAGTATGCCTGAGAATACTTATGCTATTTTTTGTCAAAGTGCACTGAGATACAAAGATGTAAAATTCTTCACAAGTTATTCTTTGTGTTGGAGAAGTGGTATTTCATTTGATTTTCTGTGACACGACCCTATTAGCCCTTGTTGGCACTTGATAGTAAACAAGTTATTATTTATAATATATTGAATGTAATAATGGGATAAAAGCAAATCTGATGATTTAAAATGATGTTCATTAGGTAATCTAGTTTGATTGTAGTAGACTAAAACAAAAACATTAGATTCCTTGTATTTAGTCCCTTTGAAGCACATGATTCTTGCAGGTTATCTAAGGAGTGGAATATAAAATATTGTGCTTTCAGCTGCAGCTTTGGAGAAGAGGACATCAATGATCAGTTTTGGAAATCTTGGCTGATAATCAGTTGAGGGTGAGGGTGGGCATGGTAGGAGGGGTAATGCAGAGAAAAGTGCATTTCTGACTTTTGATGATACTGGTTTTTCAGCATGAGCTGATGAGAATCTGCAAACATTGAATGGGCAACAGTCGCCACTGGAGGCCAAACAACAAAATGATCCCTCGTAAAATGTGATGATTCAACTGCATGGATACTCTCTAATGACATGGGTCTTTAGTATATGTGTCTCAAAGATACTGATTTCAAATTAATTACAGGATAACTACCATGTAATTAATGCCTCAGGAATCCAGAATTAACTGTCTAATGTCTGAGACCAAAGGTTAATTATAAGCACAGCAGACATTAAGGCAACTGCTTCTGTATGGTTTTATGATCTTTATTAAGATTAAAAAAATCAAATCTATTTTAATTAAAAATGTCAAAAGAGATCTTGAACTTTTTCTTCCGTTTTGCCCCCATCTGAAACTGGAATGTCCTACATTTCATGGGCACTGATTTGTGACTACAGATGGATTAAACTGAATGGTGAAATGATAGACATTCCAGCTGACCTCTGTGCTTTACTTTTCCCATTTTTTGTTGTCCATCTGGGCATTAGAAACGGCTAAAGTGGGTAAGTAGGGTAGTGTTGAGGAGCCAAAGGTCATTGGTGAAGCAAGAGGTCAGAAATTTCCAGGTGTAGATAACTACAGTTAAGGAGCTCCTCCATGGAAAATTTGAGCATCTCTGCCACTATGGGCAGCCATTGATTTAAAAACAAGGTGGGTGGAAATGAGCAGTAATAACAGAGGATTTCTGGCATTCAGCTGTGACTCACCATCATCCAGGGATCAACAGTCATGGACTGTCTTGTCTACATATTCCCAAGGAGCCTGACTGTTGGCACCTAAACATGGACAAGAGAAAGCATCTCAAAATCTAAATCACATGCTAACCTGAAAGGGATCTAGCAAAAGATCTCTGCTTATATCTTCACATATTAGTGTAGAATAGAAAAATGTAGAACAGTTCTGTATGTGGATGGGAACATAATATCTGGTAACTGTAAACAGTAAATAAATGTGTTCTGTATGGACTTGCTGTGATGCTCTTTTTCATTCCAAGCTGAAGCACAGCAAACCCATTAGTCCGAGTTCATGCTTTTTTTTCCCCCTTTCCCTGTGTCTCTTTGGTATTCTTAACAGTGAAATCTTGACATGGTTGAAATGAATATGAGTTTTGTTGACCACTTTTTTTTTTGGGACAGGGAAGAATGTTTTGCTAGTTTCAAGAGATAAAACCCAAGCATGTTGAAGCAACATATTTTGGAATAAATTAATTGGTGTTTGAATAAGGTCAGAAGACATGTAAGAAGAAGTTTAAATTAAAGAGGTAGATGATATATCAGCGTGGGAAAGGCAAAGCTGGCAGGTTAGTGAATTTCAGATGGGCTTAATCTGTACGAGATATTCACATGCTGGGACATTCAGTCATTTCACACACACACACACACACACACACAAAAAAAAAAAAAAAAAAAAAAAAAGAAAAGAAAAGTAGGGGCCGCTGATTTATACCTGGCCTCCAGGCTGTCATTTAGTCTTGGTTTGTGTGGCAGAGCATTCTTCATCTTACTCCATGAAGCTGTGCCACTGGGTAGGCAGTAGTGGACTGCTTACTCTGCATTGTTTCGCTGTTCACTTGAGCATGCAAGTGAAGAAGGGATCAGATGACACAGAGATGTTTCTTCTCCCTGCTCCCTGGACAAACTGTGCATTTTCCATGGAGCTGCTGCTTGATAAAGTAAAGAAAAAGTCCTGGTTGAAGAGGAAAAGGGATGCCTCCTTACAAGTAAAGCTACTGATCTGTTGTGCTTTGGTTTTTGATCTCTGTTTTGGGCCCAGAGCTTCTTGACTGTGCTTCAGGGATTGAGCATACTTGCAAGTAGGAACATTTCTTTGGACATGTGATTTTGAGCTCCCTTGAGTTGGGAAGAAATGAGATCCTTTACTGCCTGGGCAATTACTGGGTGATTATAGGAAGACAAGAGCCCATGTGCTTTCCTAACCTCTTTTTAATAGGGAAGCATTAACCATGTATTTATTTATTTGGTTGGTTGTTGTTGTTGGGATTTCCACACCCCCACCTCCCCTTTTATTTTTTTCTTCTTTTTTCCCACAGAGATAGATATGTGGAGTGGAGACTTCTGGGCTCCAGAGACTCTGTAAATGAAATTACTGACCCGAATGATTGGGTTTTAAGGCATAGCACACATCTAGGCCACTTTTAGGGGGTCACCTCCTGAATATGTTGCCATCAGTTGCTTACATGGTATGTTGGCTGCTTTGGATTAAGTTCTGAGGCAAGAATTTATCCTCTGAATTGAGTAGAGAGCCCAAGACTCCATTTCCTTTTTGAATTTTTGTGTGGGATCTGAGGTACTGAAAGATAGGTGTTATAGTGCCTAGCACTGAATTGACTAACTCCCTTACTGGATCTTGCCCAATTTAGCTACAACATAAATTGACATACCTTACTTTTGAAACACCGCTGATAATTTTATGCATATTTTTTTAAAGAAAAAGGTCTTAGTAATCAATTTGCTAGCAAGAGGCTTATTCTGTATAAGATTCCTGGCAGATTATGCTCCAGAATAAGCAAGAGAATAAGCAAGAATAAGCAAGAGAACCCCATTAAACTGTCAAAATGATCATATCATGAAACATTACCGTGCAAATATATATAAAAGCAAAGATCTCAAAGGAGAATCAACAAAGCACAACTGTTATTGGCATTATTCCTGGGATTCTTTTTTTCTTGCTTTTCTCATAAAAACAATTATGAAAGAAGGACAAGTAACTTACCAGATTCAGTGGAATGGTTTGGGACGCCTTTATGCTAAGCATTATAGTCTCAGGAGCATGTAAGTGAATCCTCCTCACACATACCTACATACATGCTGTATGAATTGCTATCTGGAGATCTGTTTTATCTTGCTTTGCACCTCATATTTTCCTCCCTACCCCTAGAAAAAGCAGGTAAGTAGCGAACATTAGTAATTCATGTACCAATGTAAATGACTTGCCAGAAAGAACAGGGTAATTTTGCAGTTGTGATACCCCTAGTGGAAATAATTATCTCCAGTTTAAACACCATAAATCAGTGTTTAAAGAGGTGCATGTTAAAAACTTTTCTATTTAGAGCCAAGTCTGCTTTCTCTCAGGAGTCAGTGCCTGAATGATAGGTTTTCTTGCTACTGCTTTTCTTCATTGGTCATGTGTTACTTCTTCCCAGCTCACCTCCTGCTGAAATAATTGTGGTGCTAATAACAATGTGTGGGGAAATGACCAGATGTGCTGTTTTTTTTAGACAATTATACCAATTTTTCCAATTTTCCAGACTTTTTTTTATTTCTTTATTAACTCACCGGTGCCAGGAATTGGATTTTTCCAGTACATAAATCCTAATTAGCAAGCCAGAGAATTGAGTGCTCCATTTTACTCCTGATGTGTCATTTCCCCTCTGTTCTTGGTTAATTGGCATTTTAAAAAGCCTGCTCTTGTGTTTTTAAGGGTAAAAAAAGAAATCTAGGAGTATTTTGGGACAGAAATGAAAATCTGGTAAAGGGCCTAAAGTTAAAAGAAGTTGTAGTTGGGATCAGGACCTTCTGGTAGCTCTGGGATTGCAGGACATGGAGACCTGCAGAGTGGCTAAGCTGCTTGAGTTTCAACTATGTCTTTCTGGCACTAGGAGTGACTGAACCCCATCCTGCTGTGCCCCTGCTGCCCTCTGCTTGCTGTGGGCATGGAATGATTTTATTAAATGCTGCCAGCCCTGAGGAGCATCTAGAGACTTTGGTAGAGCAAAGGCAGTGTTTGGTGCACTGCTGATGTGAGTTGCTCTTACAGGCTTTCCTTGCAGACTCCTTTTTTTCTTATCAAGGACCAGAAATAGAACGGAGTAGGAGGAGGAGGCAGAGGCTTGTCAGGAGTGAGGGTATCCTCAGATTTTAAGTCTAAGGACTCTTTCAGCCTTAGTATGTGCTTAGGGATGCCCTGAGCCTGTGGGAGGGGTTGGTGGAGGGTTGTCAGGGCAGGAGTGGTTGTGAGTCTCAGGGAGGATGAAGCACTACATCGGGAGAAGGGAATGGTACTAAAAGGTGCTTTTCTGGATACAATAGGATTACAGGAAACTGAAGAGGTTTATAAGGTTCTGAGATTCACCTCAGAAGAAGAAAGAAGGAAATAATTCCATCTGTGAGTGAGGTAAAAAAGGTTGTGTGTTCCCATTGGCATTGGTATGTTGTCATTTGAGGCTAAAAAAGATGCGCTCCAAAAGACATGATGACAAAGTGGAGGTTCTTGCCACCTTTTACTGGACAGTTTGAATCCTGGGAGGAAAAAGGGGAAAGTGTGAGTAGGAGGTGGTGCCCTTTTTTAGATTCTAAAAAAGGGTGTTATAATGGACAGAGGGAAGGGAAGCCAGCCGGATAAATGTAGTTCCTCAACTTAGATGGCAGTTGGTAAGAAAGGAAATAAATAGCAAAACTTTTTGTCAGCTAGGAAGGGGTAACACAGTTCAGCCCCATCTCCATAAAGGCCTGTCCAAAACTTGAATGTTTTGAGGTTCAGAAGAGGATGATTAATTTTATTTTTTTTTTTCTTTGCTAATGCATTAATTGGTTCCAGGCAGACAGGGAACAGTAGAGCCAAGATATTGCAAGCAAGGCTGCAGTCCAGGTAATTTGAGGGCTGTCAGGAGACTGAGAAGCACCAGAGGTCATGATTAAACCTGGAGTCTTTCATTTTCCAAAATGTTTCATAGATCCAAGAGGTCTGAACAGTGTCATGTTTTTGGGTGCTCAAATAGAAAGGAAGGAAAAAAAAAAAAAAAAAAAAAAAAAAAAAAAAAAAAAAAAAAAAAAAAAAAAGGGAGGAAGGGAAATGTCAGAGTACTTTGGAGTTATTCCAGCACTGCTGTGCTGCCCTGAAAGGGAATCTCAGGAAATTGTCTTCTAACTGTGGGGACCATATTTCTGTCTCCTGGGATCATCTTCCCAGCTGGACAAGATCAGTCCTTAGCACTGCATACTGCGCTTCCTGACCTGAGACACAGGAATTACCTTTGCTTATGACCCAGTTGGGTGCTTGTTCCTGGCTGTGTGTGCCTTTCCCCACTACCCAAAGTCTGGGACTCTTATTTATTTACTACTCACTTGGGTTGGTCCTGTTTTAATATATGTCATTGCAGAATTCATGCCTAGCAGGTGCCTTTCCCTTTTAGCTGTCCAGCTTGGTGTATTGTCCTAGTGTGAGTGCTGGGGAAAAACCAGCACAACAACAGCTTTTGGGGGGCTGCATCGCCAAATCCTGCCCTGCCAGTCAGCAACAGCACACTATCACCAAACCACAAGAGCTTTCACATGAGGCTTTTATTTAAAGGAAGTAAAAACGCATGCTGGTTTCAGTCCTAATTGCTTCTCTTTTTTATTAGCTTTTAGGGAGTGAGCAACAGTTCAGTGAGTTGTGTTTGTAACAAATACAGGTTATGAAATAAATGTACTTCATTATTGAAATTTGCTCATTTTGCAATGAAAGACTTTCTGAATCTGTCTCCTAAATGGTTTAACTCAACATTAGAAACGATGCTGCCAAATACCGACTGATTCAATAGATGATGAGTTTCAAATTCCTCTTGTACATGGGGAATGTGATATAGAACAATGACCTCAATTTTCAGCTGTGTCCTCAGATTCACCTCCTTTTTGGCTGCCTCTTTTTCTTTTTCAGTATCTTATCATAGTTTTTCAAGTCCTGAGTGTCTTATGAGGGCACTAATATTTAATAATTAGACACTATATCTCTGATGGCTCTTCTAGTGACATCTTTTACAACTAACGAGTGTTTAATAGAATGTAATTAGAAGCTGTGATCCTTAGACCTTGACCTGTCTAGACCTTGTATACAACTAAGTGACTAGACAGCCCTTAACACTCATTAGGAGTTAACTGCACCCCACTTTACAAAGCTATGTGAGGAAACTGTTTAGATTTAGCCTCAAACCACCTGCTTCATAATCTGTTGCTGTGCACTCAGTTGATCCCACTGTCCTTACAGTAACTGGAAAGCTACCAATGATTTAATTTTAAAGCAAATATTCTAATTCAGGAAGCACAGGATAGAAACCTGGTTGCTGTGTTTGACAGCATGAGCTCTTCAGAAGGCATGTAAATAGGAGAAATTGTTTTGATGTTGTGGAGAAGCATTTACATTTTAAAATGAAAGAGAAACATCCAGAGATAGTTAAAGAAATTAGCAAAATGTGTTGTGATAGAGTATATTCATCTGGGATATACTTAATTGGGCTCTTTTTACAGGTAATATATTTGTCTTCATAATTCTGGAAGCCCCTTATATCTTTAAAGTAAATTAACTCTTTTTGATACTGGTTGAAAAAAATAATTAAAAAATTCTATATATGCTTTTCTGAGAAGCAGAATTTCTATTCTGAGCAGCATTTCTATTTGGAATGCAACCAAGAAACACAAGGAGCAGGTTTCTTTCTTCTCTATTAATGTTTGAATGTATATGTGCCTATATTGTCAAATATCTTAAATATTATTCTTAAATATCTTTTACCCAGCCCATATACCTATTCTGTCTCTTCATACTTTTTCTCACTTCAGTTTCACTCTAAGTGCATAGACTAGTTACTGTCTGAGTTTTTACTCAGACTTTGGAGACCATTACCATTTCACGTCTAGGGGTTTTTTAAAGATAAATGTGACAAATCATGTAACAAAGGAAAGGAAAAATAAAATTCTTGGGTTTTCTTTGATAAATTTTCAGTGGCTTAGGAAAAGGATCCAAATACATTCTTAATACATTTGATCTTGATCCTTTCTGGAAACGATTATATGTAACCAAATGCATCCATATACAGAAGACAGATTTTTAAAAAGAAAGTGTCCAAGTGATCTTGTTAATGCTGATACAACATTTAAATTATTTGTCTTTTGAAAAAGGTTCTGTTTTGAGATGTTAGTTGCAAATAGAGGAAATGAAGTGCTGATGTAGTAGGGAATAATTTACTATGTCTGGAGAGTTCTAAAGCAAAACATCTGGATCAATTTGTTTACAAAGTCCCTGTAGATAAAAAGCACTATCTCTCCAAAAGATCAGCTTGCGCCCTTTCTGAAGAAGGAAAAAAAAAAAAAAGGAAAATTTATCATAGCCAAATATAGTTTGAAATCCTGTTTCATAGGAGATCAGCTAGTTGCTGAAAATGTGGTGTGGTTTTGTGATCTTAATTTAGTCTGGTCTTCCCCATTTCTCTGCTTCACCTACACTCCTAATCTTCAAAAAGAATATATTTTAGAAGCTGAGAGTAAGTACAGCAGGTTAGAGGTGTGGCAGAACAGGATGTGGAATAGAAATGAAACCTTTGATTTTATATGGACATGAACATCCTCTCATAATTGAAGATTTTTGAAGGTCCATCTCTTGGTGCTATTGAATTTAGTGGGAAGTAACTCCTGACTTAGACATAAATAATTTAAACTTCTGCTTGAAATGTTCTTTAGCAGAAAAAACCAAGAGCTATTCACGTGTCACAACCTGGAAGAGCACAGGATGCTCTTTGTTGTATTACTCCTGCTATTGAAAGGTATTTTTGGGTCTTTCTTTAACAAATGTTGCCACAGCAATTAATAGCATGTTAGTGAAGTTTGCAATGACTTTATCAATGGGTTAAATTACAGCAGTGATTTATTTAGACAGTTGGTATGGTTTCCTCATGGGACTATAGAAGTTCTGCAGGGTCTTTGAAAGTGTTTTGTTACATTTAGTACAAGCAGCAGGTTAGCTGTGTTAGCAGTTAGTTGGTGCTGGAGGTCTGTACCAAATACTTGGTGTTTTCAAGATCTGCCTCATGCACTTCTCTGATTTATGTTTTTTTTTTTTTCAGATATTCTCTTCATTTACAGGAATTTTCATGGAAAGTGAGGCTGAGCCATGACAGATAAAGACTGAATGGATATTTTCCCCTAAGAGGACACTTTTTATAGATCTTGTATATTACCTTGATTTTTTTTTCCTCTTCCAAGTTTACCTTTTATGTATGCTTTTAGTTAAAACATTGAAATTTAATTTTGTGGTTAGAGACTTGGCATGCTCACCTACTTCTGTTACTTTCTTGAAAAGGTCAGAAACATGGGCTGATAATGGGCTTTCTCAGCTCCAAGGGGCATGTCTCTCCTAGCATTACGCATTTTCTGCTGTTGAGAGAAGCAAAACCTCTATCCCTCCTGGGGGATGTTATCCTTGGAGTGTCAAGGGAATGAAACAACCATGTAGAAGAAGAATGGCCCTAGGACAGAACATGGGTCTCATTCCATCCTAAGTTTGGTCATGAATATGAAGGTTGTGGTTCAGAGCCGTTTAAATTCAATTTCAGCTCAGCATCGGCATCCACAAAGCCCAGCTGAGAGTCCCGTTGTTGTTGACAGTATACTGAGCTCATGAAAACAAACAGGATCATTATATAAATCAAAAGAAGATGAAAGTAGAACCCACATCTTCCAGCTTGAATACTAAAAGTCTGCCAGGAGGAATAAAAGATACTTCCTGTAAGGGTAATGAGTTGAAAATCTTTTGAGTTTTCTTGTTTTACATGGTAAAGAGAAGAGGAGAATCACCTTATTAAGCCCTATGTATAGGTATGCTTTATCATTCTAATGGCTTTATTTGACATTAGCAACCTGTCCCTACTTTTTAATTAATTTTATGACACCAGCCCTGAGAAGTGATGCTGGTTATCTCTATCTTGAGGTTCTGAAAGGATGAAAGACAGTATTTTTGTTTCCCAAGAAAACACAGCAAAGTCATTATACTTGCCTGGACTAGATGTCCTGCTGTTTCTAGATCATGCAGTATTTATTTAATCCTGTGTTCCCTTGCAGAAGGATTTTGCATGTGTTTTCATGCAGATGCTGAGTAATCTCTCAGTAGTGTGGAAAACATTGCAAAGAGTTTTGTGCAGTGTTTGTGTTTCTTGGTGTGGGCAAGCAAAGTGTGTGCATATAGCTGGTTAATTAGGTGTCATTATGCATTTGTTGATAGCAGTTAAGCAATAGATTTTATGATCTAACAACAGTAGGGTCTCAGGAGTCACTACATGTTATTTTATTATAAAGTGGTTTAAGCAATCAAACCAGTGTTTTAGGTTTACTTTACAGATGTGTTTTCTTTCATAGTTCATTTCAAAGCAGAAAAACAATTTAATACATTCTTTATTTTGTTGTTTAGTGAAATAATCTCATGTTCTTTTGATAATTGCTGGAGAAATTAATGGAGTTTTTGGAAAAGGTTTTATGATATGTAAGAATTTAGAGTGAGATCCAAAAAAGCACTTAGGTGCATAAAGAAAAACTTAGGCAGAATCTGGATACCCAAATCCAAGGGAGTGATTCAAGTGCTCTGTGCAGAGACCCAGAGACTGCACTGTTGAGGCTTCTTATGTTGCTAAGAGCCCAGTGCTCTGCGAATGCTGGTGCTCTTCAGAGTTGTGTCTGTAGCACAGAGGATGAAGTCATGCAGGGGTGGCAATACAAGAGGTATGAGAAAATGAGCTGCTGTAGCTAATGAGGTGTAGAAGACCTGATACAACGAGCTTATCAGAGTTTTGCTGTTACAGACCTGGGATGCTAGAGAACATGTGCAGTCCACAGAGAACTAGAATTTGGTGCTGCTACACCCGAATGCAGTTACTACTGCTTTATTTCAAATTGCAGACGCTTGTGCTTTTGTTGATGCAAGATCTATTTCAGCCTTAATGAAAATGAAAATGTGACAGAAGGAGAATTTTGAAGGAAGAAAAGAGTAAATGTTTCATTTTCTACCTTCCCATAGTCAAGAGTCCACAAAGAAACTAAAATTCATTAAATAGGTTACTTGCAATTTCTAGAGACATACTGTTTTTATGCATTAGCAGTGGGAAGATGCTTAAAAATGGTACATGGAGCTAAGAAACAATAGCAAAAGTGTTTAAAAAACTACACTGAGATTCAAGTTTTGTCTTTTCATTCTAAATGCTGCTAGTTTAAATTTTACCTGTCCACTTGGGGAACTAAACTGTCTTGGCCAAGCTCCATTCATATGTGGAGTTTAATTCTACTCAGTAATAGTTTCCACAAAATTCTAAGTCATGTGATACTTTATATTCACATCTTTAGTGCCCCAGATAAGGAATTATATATTTTTGTTTATTGTAGATTGATTTATGGTAAAAAAAAAAAAAAAAAAAAAAAAAATCTAAATTAAACTATATGTTGGCTGGTAGAAAATATGTAAGAAAAATTGGTGACATCATTGTTCTTTAACTGGTAAGCTATTTCCTTCTGCTGTAAAGTGGATAGTTTGGAACATACCTGAATAAGATGGAAAATCCCATAAGATTTCTAAGTGAAAATGGGCATAATATTAATTGAAGACTGATTAACTTAAAACAATTTTTTTGAGACCTATAAGATGAGCAAATGGTAAGACTAGAGGATTTATAAGGCAACTGACAGAAATCAAACCTGTCTGATTTCATGTGTTCTAAGCACATTTAACTGACTATCAGGTGCTGCTTTCAGAACATGACACAATACAGGTGGTTCATGGCCTTCTCTGAGCAGATTTATACATTGTATTTTCCGCAACTGAATGTCTGAAGACCAGATGAAATCTGTTTCTTCCAGAGAGGCCAAGATTTTCTAGGATTTTCACTGCTTGTGGTGATTTATGGCATGGGCCAAAGTGCGTTTGTTGGATGGGAGCAATCCCTGCTCAGTGTTAGGAATTACACAGTTTGTCTCACTGATGTGTTGATTGCACCTCATTCACATGCGAGAAAGTGGTTAATTCTTTTACTCGAGTTTCTTCTAAGAATTGTGTTAACTCATGTGCATGAAGTTTGGCTGTGAACTGTAAAGAGAGCACTGCTGGGTGACAATGTGAGTGTGAGCCTCTGCACAGGGGAGCCTCCATCACACTTCTGCTTCTTCACTAGCAGAACTGGGGAGTAGAGTCTGGTGGCGCTGAGCAACTGCTTTAGATGACAGCCCAGTCAGCTGTAGAAAAGGACTTGAATGTACAAACTAGCATAATTTTAAAAGAAGTACCAGGGAATGTGTTATAGGAAATTATTTCAGAGAGGCTCCTTCTGATAAATTGCCTCAGGTTAATTTTCTGCACAAATTCTCAGGCAAGTCTGTGCAAGACAAATCATACGAAAAGTTGCTATCTCAGGGGTTAATCAGGAAGATTTGCTTTTAAATTTGTACTCTACTGTAATCCAAATTAGCTTCTCCGTGTAGGTCAGTCTTCACATCTGTCAAGATGCTGGAATTTCATTTTCTAGTTATTTTTAAAAAACCTCGAAAATGTACTAGTGAGCACAGTTATTCACTCCCCCCGCCATCCTAGGCAACTTGAAATTGTCACTAGATGGCAATTTCTGCTTTTACTACAGATTACATGGTACCCAAGGTTTTGAATAAATTACACTGACTGTTAAATTAACTGGCACTGGAAGTCAGTTGCAGCATTGTAATGAACTGTGACTAGATCATTTACAGTCAGGGAGCAGCCATACAGCATTTACGTGCATATGCTGGTCTACTGACATGGAAATTGGTCTGACACACTTGACCTATGTTAGCTGCAGAAATTACAGACTGAAGCCAGTTGCTACACTTCCCAAATGCCACAGGAAAACCTGCTCTAATCTGGGAGTCCCATTTTATAATATAGACCTCCATGTACTTTAGAGCACAAAACAAGAATGTGTCGTGCTTTGTTAAAATATTTAAGTTGCTTTTCAATTGATGTCTTCACTGCATTCCAGCTGCAAGAGAGAAGACTTGAGCCAAATTTTGCATTGCTGAATTGAGCAAAATGTTTGAAGGACAATATAGTTCAATATCTTTTCTTTTTTCCAGTTAATTTAAAGTGAAGTGATTGGCAGAGCTTTTCCCCTGTCATGTTAACTTAGGGAATAGAACAGATTTACTTTCATAAATTACCTTCCCAGATCTTCAAAACATGTATTCTTCCATGGGAATTGGAAGAGAGTTCTTCTATGTGCAAGAGAATGTTTAAGACTGACAGTGATCTTGTTTTGGAACACTGCTGGGAGTCTATGGATTTCAAGGAAACACTTAAGGACAGCAGCACATACTCATAGCTTTCTCCCACCTGCCCTCCCACTCCTTGACAAATACCTAAATCTGTCATACTCAGTGCATTTTACTCCTCATCTGTAAATGCTTTTAGGCAAAAAACCATGGATGATTTTTACCAAACCCTGAAGACTGGGGTTGAATTTTGGGTTCATAAACTGCTCCTTTAAAAAAAAATTAGAGAAAACAAAACAATCATTAAATAATATGCATTAAGCACTGTTGATAGGTCAGAAAATAACTGGGAGTAGCAGAGCTTAAAATTTTCATAAAAATTCTTTATTTATAGAAATAAGCGCAGAAAACATTGCAATGATGCTTTTTACAAACCATTGTTTTGAAAATATAATTCCTGTGAATTACTATGGATTAAAAACCTGCTTTAAAGTTATTTTGGGCATGTTTAAAATCACACCTCCTCCCTTTGTTCTATTTTCTTCTGACAGATAAGCAGCAAGGTGACTATATTTTGAAGTCTTACTTTTACTGATATAAAAATAATATTTTACATTACTGTGTCTTGTTCCTTACCCCTGAGGATCTCAAAGTGTATTAGATACAATATTGTATCTGTAGCAAGTGGTTTGTTTCCTACTGACAAATATCCACTTGTGAGGCAAATGCCGCAACATATCACAGTCTATTTGAGGGGTCTATTCTGAGGCCCGAGGGGAATTTCTTTTGGTAGGAAGGGCAAAATTTCTTATGCAACTGAATTTGAGCATGAACTTGAGGATACAAGAGAGGCGAGGGTTTCATACCCAGCCTCTTTCTGTCACATGCAATGTAGAATCTCACCAATATGCCATTTGAAATGCAGATGAAGTTAGCTGTGCTGATTATTTGACACGGAAGTTGGGAGGTGTCAGGTGTTGCTTTTTTGGCCTTTTTAAGAACTAAAATGTGTACTCTTCCTTTACTTTGGCTGAAGTAGGCACAGGGTAGAAGAGTGGTAAACCTTGCAGATCAGCCAGTTTCTGCTAATCAGCAGGAACCTGATAACAGCACATATGCACTGTCTATCTTAATTGCTGATTAAAATGGTTTAGATAAAATCCCCTATGTCAGAACATGTATCCAGTACTGAATGAGCTGTTGAGTGTGTGTACAGCACATCAAAGTGGTAAGGAGAGAGCATTTTCTACAATCCAGGTGGGATCATGTATTGGGCTCAGTAGTCCTCCTGAAATATTTGGATGTTAAATCAATCACGTATAATTAGTGGACATCTAGTGTGATGTGAGTTTATGTTCCTCTGAGTGATTGGAAGAGAGGCTATGAGCTGGAGTAGTCTTGCTCTTCTGGAACGGAGAACTCCATGACTAAATGCAAGGCTTTAGAGTCTGTGAATGGGAGGGCTGAAAATTCCCAGGAAGCAATTTGTTTGTCTTCAGAAAGAGTACATGCTAAGCATGGTTTCTGGCTCTGTTTGTATTGATTATGTAATAACAGGTTGTACCATCGGCAGTGGTCTATCATGCCTTTTGCTTCTGTCATATATTCCTTTTGCTAAACTTGCATTTGGATTTCAGTATAGATTTGAGGTAATGGATGGTTCAAAAGAAAATGAGCCCTGATTTTCTTCCGGTCTCTCTTATATTTTCTTGAAGTGTCTTTCTTCTATTTGATGGGTGGACAGCAGCATTTTCAACAGATGTTTTTCACAGGCTATTGCATAATTATTTTTCAAGTGGCTTCTAAAAGCAGATGTTTCTACGTCTTTGATCTTTCTCCTCCTGACACTTTAACACAAACAGCAGATTCCGCTGCTGCTGCCCTTTAGGTCCAGTGAAAGAAAATACCATAGCAGTGATGTTGATTTTTTTTTCAGCCTATTTGGCAATAATAAACATGTACAGGCGCAATTCTCCTCCCTTTTTCCCTTGTCACTAGAATTGCTTACAGATACTATCTCAGGCTTTCTCTTTTAGAAATGTTGCTTTTCTCCATGACCTTTGGCCATAATTTAGTTGCTCTTTATTTTATTCTACAGTTTGTTTCTAGTGACATCCTGAGTGTGCAACTGTGACTCTTCTACTCTCTGGAGCTTTGGTGTATAATTTTTTACCTCATACCAAGGTAGATCACAACACCACTGTGACATCTCCATCACTGTGAAGACCTTTTGATATGATTTTTTTCCCCCCAAATAACCTATTTTATTTTCCTCTCTTGTGAACAGACATTCAAGAACTGGACTTTTCCATTGTTTGCAGAAATAATCCTGCTTTCTTGTAAACCATTTTGTAAGAGGACTTCCTAATTTGACTAACTTGTTCCTCAAAGACTAAGGGAATGCAACTAAGAATGAAATAAAGGTCAGGCCCAGACAAGTTTCATCCAGCCATAATTTATCATTACAAAAGATGAACTCTAGCTGTTTGTCTAAAATTATGATAAATGCTTGAATCAAGAAAACAAAAGCTTTCTAGTAAATCTACTCTGTATCTTAATTTAAACCTGATAGATTTTGCCTCCAGCATGTAGAACGTCATCTGATGGTGTCACATTACAGCTACCTGACGGACCTTGTTCTATTCTCAGTCTGACTTATTTACTAATTAGTGTGGATGTACTAAGAAGGATTCTGTTTTCTTAATCTAGATTTCCTAGCACTGAATGCAGCTCTTTGAACCATTCAGCTAGTTGTCAGTCCACCTTCCTCTCCTCTTATTTAACTCATGAATTTTCTGTGAGAATGGTATCAGAGAGAGTGTCAAAAGCCCTTCCAAAGTCAAAATAAATTAGCTTGTCCACCAGGCTAATCTTGTCATAGAAGGGGATTTGATTTCCTCTCCCTTAATCCATACTGACAATGATCTGTCACTTTTTTGTCCTGAGTATGTTTGGAAATGGCTTCCAATATTGGCTTCAACACCTTCCCATGCACCAAGGTGAGGCTGACTGGTATGTAGTTCTCCAAAATCTCATTCTTGCTCTTCTTGAAGACAGGAACCAGAATTTTTCCCATGTAGAAACCTATTCAGAGCACCTTAAACATCATAGATAATTGAGAATTGTCTCACAATGACATTGACCAACACAAATGTGTGCATCTTATTAAGTTCCATGGACTCATGGGTGTCCAATTTGGTTGTTTCCTGATATGTGTTACCCTTGGTAGGAGATTTTCCCACTGGTGTCTAGGGCCTGGGATTCATCAGGGTAAACCTCTTTCTTACTAAAGATTGAGGTAAAGAGGGCATTGAGTATAAAATCATAGAATCACAGAATCAGAAAAGCATAGAATGACACATGTTGAGAGAGACATTGAAAGAACATATATGGTCCAACCTTTTTCAGGAAAGGGAGTCTAGAAGAGATTATCTAGCACCCTACTCACTTGTATCTTGAAAAGCTCCAGTGGACTCCACTGCACCCCTTAGGAGGTTGCGCCAGTGACTGATTGTTCTTATGAAAATGAAATATGTCAGGATGAGTGAGTTGGCCTTTTTGATGTACCCTGTATCTTTCAGTAGCTGGCCCGCCCACTGTCACGATCCGCTAATGCAAGCGGGGGTTGTGATGGTTCATTAACTGATCTCAGAGTGCAAAAACAACACAGAGGGGATTTCAGTATTCATCAAAACAAGTGCACCTTTATTGAGTGCCAACAACACATGCAATAGAAGGATGTGAAAAGAAATAAAGGATAGAGAGAAAAGAGAAAGAAGGGGTAAGTAATAACTAACAACGGAGGGAAGAAATCCTTGTGGTCTGCACCAATAGATCTGTCTTCTTCCATGGGGAGATCTCAAAGTCTTTGGTGAACTCAGGGGTCTTTATAGTCCTTTCAAGGTCCATTGGGAGGTGAAGAACGGGACGGTCAAGGGAACAGGTACAGGATAATGGAGAAGGTCCTTTGCAAACAAGTACAGACATGCCAGTTCCAAAAAGGACAAGCCCGTACCAGCAGAGAGCAGGACCCATTGTTTCAGGACTGATTCTCCTGGGAAACCAGTCTTGGTCAAGCAAACTCACCTGCAGGCAACACTTGGCAAATAGTCAGTCAGGCCAGTGTCCCTGTGTTAGGATTTTAGGGGTCTCAGTCCTTTGGTGGGGTGGCTTCAGTCTTTATCCTTGATGATGGTCATGAGGTAGATGAGGGATCTTCGGACCGTCTCTTACACCCACTTTCCCCCTGGTTTTCCTTTTCCTGCTACGGTACTTGTAGAGGCTTTTCTTGTTCCCTTTCCCATCCTCTAGCTGCTGGTGGGCTTTGGCTTTCCTAATCCAATCTCTGTGTGATTAAACCCTTGTATTCTTCCTAGGTTTAACTCCCTCTCTTTCTACATCTTGTATACTTTCTTTTTGTGTGTGAGTTTTTTCAGGAGCCCATTTTCATCCATTCAGGCTTCCTGCCACCTTTGCTTGAGCTCCTGCATGTGGGCATAGACAGTTTTGGAGCATAGATGAGGTGATTGAAAATTAACCTTGTGTTCCAGACCTCTCTTTGCTCCAGGACTGTCCCACAGGATTCTTCCTGAACTAGTTCTGA
Organism: Sylvia atricapilla; assembly: GCF_009819655.1. Classification (NCBI taxonomy): domain Eukaryota; kingdom Metazoa; phylum Chordata; class Aves; order Passeriformes; family Sylviidae; genus Sylvia; species Sylvia atricapilla. The sequence goes on from NC_089145.1 coordinate 45,211,710, forward strand.
ATCAGGACAAATCTACTCTTCTGAAGTCTAATTATTGTGGTTCTGCTTCTTGTCTGATTCTCTCTCCTCAGGATCCCAAGTTCCATGTCAGGGTCACTGCAATCAAGTCACCCAACCTTCAGGACTCTGACCACTTCAGTATTTACTTCTTCTGTTTGTGGCACCAGGAGGACAGCTTGAGTGAATGACAGAAGTTTACTGATACCAGGAATCTTTGAGCCTTCTTATTTTTCTCTTTCCCAATGAAAAGTTTGAAGTGACATGAAATCTCTTAAATTTTTTTCCCTCCTTTTTCTTTTCCTTCTTTCCTGGGTTGGTGATTATCTTAGTGTTTTAATTTTCTGGCAAAGTTAGTGATCACTTCTCCAATGAAAACAATTTTTATCAGTTTTATTATGACATAAAATTTTGATGGAGAATGAATTTGCATTTGACTTTTCATGTTGTTTTTCTTTTCCCTGAACTATTTATCCTGTATCTAATTGTTTTTCCTGCTGTGTTAATAAGTCTTTATGACCACAAAATGGTGGAACATGACAGAACATGTAACAAATGAAGATGCTCTTTGTGTCAATTTTTCTGTTCTCCAGGTATCTATTGAATTATCTACTCATTAAGATGTTCTACTTTATCTGTTTTTTCTCATCTGTTTTTTCAGGCTCAAATTTCTTTCTAAAGTGCTGCTAGGCATTCTTAAGCCAAAAAAAAAGAAACATGTTTACTTCAGCAAGTGGAGATATAAATGTAGTTTTGCAAAAGGAACCAACTGGTCAGCCTTGTAAAACCATGGGAAACGTTCTTGCAGATTACAGAAAATGAAAGAAAAAAGTTTGCTAATTGTAGTATATTTGTTAACTGTGTGGAACAGTCTAACCATAATCCCAGCTGTACAAAAAAAGAGAGGGGGAAAAAAAAAGGCTAGTGGCTGCTGCAGTGTAGTATTTCTTTCTTTTCCAAGGCATAATCCAACTTGAATTAATGTACACAAGTCACTTTAACTGCTGGCTGCAAAACTTTTGACAGTTTGTTTGATATTTCAAGCAATCTTTGTATAAAAATTTTTCTGAATTGTTTATGGGTTTGTTCTCCTGCCCAGAGTTCATTCCATAATCTCTTATTTTGAAAACAACTGTACTTACAGGGATGCTATTAAGTAGTTTGGGCTTTGCATTGAAAGGTTGTGGTTAGTGGGCAGGAGATTCATAGAAGTTGGAATCATTAGACATATGTTTATCAACAGTTGAAAAAGAATAAAATAAATTAGGCAATTCCACCTAAATATTCCCATGTAGTATTCTTATTATGCAGCATGGCAACAATTTAAGTTTTCACAATGAACTCTTTTCCATTTTTTAAAATTCTTGGAAATATAGAGTCATAGAGAAGTAAATGACTTGACTTGTTAATTACTCTCTTCCCATTGAATGTAGGATGGAAAGGGAGCTAACTGAGTAGTAGATAAGGTTGATGATTATGACTATGTCTGCTGATTCTTTTTCCACTTTCAATGTGTGGATTATATTGCCAAGGTTGGTAAGAATTTTTGGACTCTCATAACTGCAGTCATGGAATTTAGTAGTAAGCTGGTGTCATGACTGTATGCAAGGGTGTAAGCAACACTTTCAATTTGCTTAAGAGTGTACTTAGATTAACCTTGGATTTGTATTTGCTAGGGAGGAGGGCAGTAGATGGAGGGCATTGCCATTTTTTAATCTGACCTGGCTCTGGCTGAAGTCAGTGATGCCTCACTGTGCAAAAACCCCTCTGTCTTTGAAGAATTTTATTTGCCATCTAAAAGCATTGATGCTTAAAGACTGGATATGGCATTTAGTGCCATGGTGTAATTGATAAGGTGGTGATAGGTCAGAGGTTGGACTTGATGAATGCCAAGGTCTTTTCCAACCTAATTGATTCTTTGATTCTGTGATATTTTTTGTGCCTGGGATAAATACCTCTGTGGAATAGGTTTAATTAGTTCAGATGCAGCATTTCACTGATATTTCTACATAGTGACATAGTTTTTGGGAAGGGAAAATGTAAAATAATTTTTTTTTTTGTCGTCAGAGAATGCTAGCAGCATATTTATTCCTCATAGCCATAAGACTAAATCTGTATGTGAATGATCCAGCTTTGTTCCTAGGCAATAAATAACACATGCTGCTAAAAATAACCCACCATTTCCCCCAATTGTTTAAAAAGGGGAGGAAGGTTTTATTGAAGGGGCAATTAAAATTCCAAAACAAAACACTTAAAAAACTCAGGAAATTGCAAAATGAACCTTCATGCTTCTCTGTGTACTTTCAGTAAGGTTTTAACTGCATGGTATTTAACTAAGTTAATGGTTTCAGATTGTCTGGAATTTATGTAACACCTTTAGAGATTTTTAAAGAAAGTGAGGTTCAGAATAATTAGTAATTGATAACTCACAGAAGGTAGGTGAGAAAAGGAAAAAGGTAACGACTAGATTTTGAAAAGAGGGGAAAGAAATGTTAGAAAAACCAGACTGAGCAGTATAAATACAATTTCCCTCCAAATTCTGGAGAAATTGCAAACAACCTAAATTTAAACACATAGAACACACAGAGAACAACATTCAATGTATGAAGAACAGTCAGTAACAAATTACATCAATTGTCTGTGTTGAGCCAATCCACAACAGAGAAGCAGACACTGGATGCAGAAGAATTAGCTAGTCTATACAGATTTTGGTAGGATTTTTGATACTGCTTTATATAACATTCTAATGAGAATCAAGGCAAATATTCTCAATTAACCTAATGTGGAGTGGGTGCAAAAGAGGCTTATTAAGTGTCTCTGAATAGTACTTTTTCGTAGTTCTTTAATGTATTGAATGAGTACCTGTTCAGGCCTCCCAGTATTCAAGGTTTTAAGTTGTGTGCTTTATGATGGTATTGAATAGGCTTGTTAAATTTGCAATTGACACTAACTCTATATGCACTAAAGAAAATACTTAAAATTCAAAAATGCACTTAGAAACGAAGTTCAAAGATTGTTTGACAAACAAATAGAAGTTATTGCACTTAGCCAGGAATAATCAACCGTGTAAATGCAGGATGGACAACCCAAACAGAAACTGTAGAAAAGCACTAAGGTAACAGTGTGTCTGAAGCTGAATGTCTGTTGGCAAGATGATTTTAAGGAGAGATCTGAATTAACCTAAAGAAGAGAAGACCAAAAAGAGGATGTAGAAGAGAATTAGTATGTAGAGAGAAGAACAAATGAGACTGTAGTAGTTCTGTAAAAAGAAAGGTCTGATTAGAAGTAAAGAAAACAGTTCTAATGACAAGGGAGGGAAGTGCTGGAAAAGATTGCTTACTGTTAGCTCAGAGCATCCATCAACAGATGAGACAAACAGCTGTTAGGAATGACATGGTTATAGCTGAGCCTGCTGTACTGTGGGATAGGGGGAAATGGATAACCTCTGGAGTGATTCTATGTTTCTGTTTATGACATTTTTCTGCAGAATTCTTATTAGAAACAAGAGTTGCAAGTGGAGCACTAGTGATTCCTGCCTTCTGCACATTAAGTATTTTTACTGCTGTGTATGGAATCTCCATGAGTAGAAACACAGTGGCAGTTCACTTTATTTAGCAGGTAAGCTTTTTACTACATTCACTCAATTACCATTCATATTGTGTGGTGTGGGTTTGGCCCAAAATTCATCAACAGGCAGAATGGGTTAATAGAATGGGCAGGCAACCAGTTTTCCTTGCTTTGCCACTGACTCTTTTGGTAATGCAGTTTAAATCCCTTGGGTTCCCTTTGGATTCTTTCCCATGGTGGTTTTTTTTCCCCTATATTTTTTTTTTCTGTATTCTTTCCCCCTACATGATTCAAGGTCTTGCTTGATGCAAGCGCTGGTAGAAAGGGGTTATGCCACTGTGGGTGTTTGTGTAGCACCTTGAATTACAGTGCTTGAGTTTAATTGAATATTTAGTGTGCTACTGTAACACAAGTAATAAGCCACAATAACAGACATTGAAGACCACAAGTCTTCCTGTTGACTCCAATGGAAGTAATTGAATCAGGCCCTGAATGAATGAAGAGGGGATCTTAAAAGGATATTCTTGGTCAGTAGTCTCTCCAAATGTCTTCACATCCTTGTGCCATCTTATTCTCCCATTCCCGTTTGCTTCTGTGAGCTGTCATCTTACCCTGATTTGATGTGTCCCTGCTGTAGCATTTTGAAATACAGAACGCATGAAATATGCCTTTCATATGAGCATGAATTCTAGTTTTGTGCAGACATGTCTGTGGTCAAAATCTGATATTCTCTGTCTAGTCTTACAGTTCAAAGGCCACTCTTTCAACTTATCTAGGAAAGCATATTTTCCTAGAAAACTGGCTTGTACATGAGGCGTATAGAGAATGGAATATTTTAAAAATCATGAGTAATTCAGACAAAAATGTTGGGCTAATAGCACAAGTCATAGCATTCTACATTTCAGAATCTATTTTTTACTTTTTCTGTAATTTAAAGCCAGTATTTCTTTAAGTTTTACATAATGTATTTTTTTTTGTTGGGAAAAAAATCAGTCTAGCTAATGGTGAGACAGCTTAAAAATAATTGTAACTAGGAACTGGGCCATGATTAAAATTGTTCAGCTGTTCGTTTTATTGTTTGTTCCCAAAACCTTAAATGCACTCTCTGAGAACAATAACAACAGTTAGCATGTAACTCCGTATGGGCCAATTTCATGCAGTCCTCTCTCAGCCCTTTCTTCCTGCAGAAAAACTCCTGTTTAGGGGACTCTGTAAGGAATTCAGGGCTGGAACTATCTCTTCTAACTATTTCGTAACAATAACATGGAAACTACCAAGCAGAAAGGAGAAAAAAAAAGCATAAAGAAGAAACAAAACGAAGTCTACCTTACCAGCATAATTGGATTTGAGGGAATGAATAGAACAGAACAGTCAGTGATATCCCCTTTGAATATTATCTGCATCTTTTTCAGCCTCTGTGAAATGTGTGGGATATTTACTATTGGGTTTTCTACAAGAGGGATGAATCTCTGCAATGAGGGTTATAGTGGTAGGAACAGCAAAGAAAACTATACAGAAAAAAAGATGATGGCCACTTGCTACAGTAAAACACACTGGTTTCATAAGGAAGAAATCATATTTGCTGTTGGTTGACTTTTGCTGAGTTGTAGAACGTGGTAGCTTCTTCAGGCTGCTGCTTGACCTTCTTAGTTGCTTGATTTGGCCTCTTTGAATCTACAGTACCTAGGCACTTTTGTTGGTAAAAATGGACTTTTCTCCTACACATCTGAAATCTTGGTCTGTGTTTCCACATGCAGAATAAACTTTTAAGCCTGATGGTGAAATGCAGGGAATTGTAACTTGTTGTGGCTGAGCTCAGAAGTGATGAGCCACATTTAGGATGGAATTCTCAAAGCTCCATTGCTGTTCAACAGCTGCTGGAAAATATAGTCATGCAGGCACCCATGAAAGCTGCACCCAGAGTGCCAATTCGTAGCCAACTAGAGTATATACAAAGACTATATAGTTCACAATGCCTTTCCACTATAAAACCTCTTATGGCATCATTCATATTTTGATTTCACTAAATTTCAGCTGGGTGACCAAGTGTGATGGGATCCACAGTTGGGTCCGTTTATGACTTAATTTAGGAAGAGCTACTGTAAGCATAATTTGAGCCTTTTCTCTCAGGAGAAGTATTGAAACCTCATTCACGTTTTAGGATGAGTAAGGATGTGGTGTCACTCACAGCAGGAATCTCATTTAGAGCCCACTGATGTCAATGGAAGCATTTCCCTTTGCCTCAGTGGGCTGTGGACCAGGAATATTCAAGAGTAAGAGAACTAAGGATTCTGCTGACTGTACCATATAGTATATGCTGTACAGTTTTACTAAAATAAACACATTTACTTAGCCAAAATACTTAATGTTTAATTTAAAAGGCATAATATAAAAAGAATGGTTTTTGCTTTACTGATATTATAAGCTTTAATTTAATGTAACATAGTGAAAAAGACACCAAATATTCTAGTTTTGTTTCATTGGAACCAGATGGTCCATGAAAGACTTTTGGCTAAATTAGAGTTGGGAAAGCTTATAAACTCTGACTAGTCTGAAAATGTGCTCAAAATTGCTATATCAGATGATATGCCCAGTTTTATAATGTGAAATTCTTTGGCTATTTTACTAACATCCTGGTAAGGTGTTGTACAATTCAGGCAATTACAAGAAACTCTTTTGGATGCTACTGTCATTATTTTTCTGCTTTGGAGATGGAAAAACAACAAAATTACTCTAATGCAAGTGAAATATCCGAGAAAACATCACAGTGATGTTGTTAGTGAAGAACTAATGAGGAAAAAGAATTGTTATTACTTATTATTGACTTTTTTTATATGATGAAACAAATTTGTTTGTCTCAAAAAATTAACCCCCCCTCAACAAAATGTGCCAGCCCAAAACCTCCTGCCCTTCATCCTGAAAGAATGATAAATCTTTTCTCTTTATCCTAACAACACTGCTGGTATCCTAAATATACATCCCCAGCTGGCAGTGATCAGACAGCATAATAACTCCAGAATGAAATATTAAAGTAATAATGACCATCAGGAATGATGCATGCAATTTGCATTTACTTCAGTATTATTTTACTGCAGTCCTGTGGCAGTCCTTCTGTGTCCTGGAAGATACCCTGTGTGTTCTGATGAGTGGAAAGGAGAGGCAGTTTTGATGAGGTGGACAAGTAGGAATTGAAAAAAAAAATGCTCTGGAGAAATATAGGTTACCTGAAGTGTATTTCCTCTTGCTAATAGAAATTGAGAGAAAGACAAATGCCCATACTGGGTCACAAGGGTTCAACTCTGTTTAAGGTCAGAGGTAACTTCTATGGCATTCTGCCCTGACTTATATAACAGGTTGCCAATTGCAACCAGTAATCTGTAATTGAATCAGAGCATATCAAGTGTCTTTGGTTGCTACTCTTAAAGGTCTTGATTATGTTATACAATAGTTTCATACCTTGGGCATTAGGAATGGATTTTCAAAAGTTTTTTCCTGTGATTTCCTACTAATCCTTCTCAGGTGAGAACTTTTTGCCTCTGCTCTTTTAGTGGTTTCATTGTTCCTAGGTAAGCTGTTTTCATGAAAGAGGCAAGTGGGATCAGGTTTTCTGGGTAGGTGTGTCTTAATTTCAGTACTGAAACATGGTCTTGCTCTAAGTTTTGCAAATGCAGATCAAACTGATTTCAATAGGGATACTCACCGAGTAAGTGCTGGGATGGAAAGTCCTTTCAGGAAGTCAAATTACCTTTAAAAGAAAACCAATTTTGCAACCATGGCAATGTGAGGGCTACAGTAAGTAGGAGAAGTGCTCAATTCAGCAGCATTGTATCTCTGAACAAGTTAAAGTTGTCATTGTTTTATGATGTTTCATTTATTTCTAACTTCTTACCCAAATCCCTGGTAGCTTTGCTAGCCTGATAATTTCCCCAAGCTGCTGTATATGTATATATATATACATTTATATGTAGGTGTATATGCAAACATGTATTTTCATGCATATGTCTGATAGGGGTTGTGAATTTATATCACTGATTTGCACAACAAAGTCAGGTAGGTGTATTGAGCAAATATTGACAGGTCCTTTGGTCTTCTGTAGTTTCACAGTAGGGTGCTTGCTTAGGATTTTCTTTGCTTTTAATCTGTCTGGGCTTAGGACATTCCTTTTCCTTTGAACATTAAGGTCTAGAATCAGGCACCCCTGACTTCATACATTGTAATTGACAATTTTCATCTATTAGGGAGTTTAAATGAAAAGTTTTATTGCCTCTACATGCTCAGCCAGACTCTTTCAGAATTAAAGATAATGAAAAAAACCTTAATGATCATTAAAAGGCATGACTTGCACAATTCTCTATACAAAATCATAGAATTGTTTTGGCTTTGCCTTATTGGGCATTAGCACTAATTTGGAAGATAACTTGTATCTCAGTGAGATTTTTGAAAAATTACTCTGTCTGTCAAGTTAGTCAGGGAATTTAAAGCAAGAAAATCTTAATGTGACTTTGGGTTAATATTTCTCAAGAGTGTCTATGTCATAAAACCCAAGACATTCATTTGCATAATTTGGCCTTGGGGTACAGGGAGGAGTGAGGAGTAGGCAGAGGAAAATGTACTGGAGGAGTAGTAGAAATTTTGATCAGAGAGACTGTCAGAAGCTTGTGAATTTGCACAAAGCTGTACGTCTTAAAAAAATGAAGTGGAAAGAATCTTGACTCAGATGTCTATAACCATTTCTTAATCTATGTCCTACAATCTGTCCTTTTAGAAAATACAGACTCTTCAAACCTCACATTGTAAAATCACTGTGAAAATCACAGCTCAGGCAAGGATTTAACTTTGGAACAAACAATGAGTTTATATTAAAAGATACCTGATTGTTGGTCCACTGAATTAATTATGCATCCAGACAAGTCCTGCAAAAGATGAAATCCTTGCCTTTAGAACTAATGTGTGTCTTTATATTGTGCCCAGAATATCTGGCACCACTGATGCCAGAATAGGGACCTAATAGAGACCTTGAGTTCTACTCTCCTCCCTGGCTTCTGCTCTTGATTTAGAGAGTAATGAAGGAAATTCTAGTCAAACAATCTCTTCTCCCAGGCTATCAACTCAGTGCTGCAGGTCTTTGTGATTCCAACATAAAACCAGACACTGCTCAACCAATTTTCAACTTACGTATTCTTCCTGGACCATGTGCTGTGAAGTGGCCCATGCACATGGAGCAGCTCTTGGAATTCTGTCAACCACTATCTGCTCTGAAGGTATTGACCTATACAAGGAAACTCAAATGCTGTAGAATGCCAGATACTCATTAGTCTTCCTGATAACAACCTTGGGCAAACACAAATGACTGTATACACCATGCTGACCTGTGTAATTACTTGTATTTGTTTTAATGGAGATGTCAGAACAGGCATCTTGTGGCTTCAAAATACTTTGGTTGTAAATATAATAATTCAAAATGTCTTAAATATCAAATTTGATAATATTCAAAATGTCTTAAAAGACAACTTGTACAGTAGGTAGAGTCTTTTTTTTTCCCCTTCCCCATTCACCTTATAGTTTCCTCTGCAATGTAAATAAAATTAGAACTGGTGGTCTGGCAACTCTGACAGTTGTAAGAAACAGTTATTGCAAGAGAGAAGCAAATAACATAATGATTTACTTGTGGCCCCATTTTGCAAATTTACATTTTGCCCTTAAGTCAGGAGATATTTGAAAGCTGATGCTACACAAACCTGTGCTTTGGTCCTAGAACTAGCAAATAAAACACATGGTAAATACTGAAACCAATCAGAAAAAAGCTGGTTTGAGAGTCTAGGAAGTCAGGAAAAGGGAGAAGGAAATACAGACCTTTTAATGATTGCTTTGAAGTTATTTTGCATGTCAGCTCACAATGAGAGTCTATAGCTCTGCATATGAAGAAAGAGTATATTGCAATTTCAAAACAAATAAGAGAAATATCCAATAGTCCCTCAAACTTGAGTTTGAAACCATTTATACCAAGAAGTAAAGAAGCCAGAGAAATCCGTGGTAGTGTTTTAGACTGTATGACCTAGTTGAAGGCTACCTCATAGGTGCTTAAGGCCACACATGAAGTAGTAAATGCAAAGCCCTATGAATGGGGAGCCATGTGCACCCTTACAGGCAAAAGAAAACTGCAATTTGTTGAAAAGTTATAACCCAGCATGGCCATACTAACCAGGAATTATCAGGATAATGTGCAGCAGAAATTCTTGTTCTACTTTTAGTTGGGTGACAAGGTGACCTCATGCAGTGTGTACTATCTCTGGTGTTGACTTTGTGCCTTGGGGAAGCTGTTGGAGAAGAGCACAAATAGGAGTTTTTGTGCCACTGCATTCATTTGACAGTGGGAAGCTCAGTTCATGTGATCAGTTTGTAGCTTCTAAGAGCAGAAGGGAGCACAGTGAGCACTCCCTGGTCCTGGTGTAGCACAAAATTTTAAAGAATCATTGCTGCTCCTGCAATCTGTTATGTGACTCTGCAATAGCTCCTATGCCAATGCACAGCCACAGACAGGATGGTTTTAACCTGAATCAAGCCAGCCAGCCAGCCAGACATTTTGAACACATAATGTTATTATTGATATGAAAATCAAAACAAGGTCCCATATAAAGGCAGCCACTGTTAGACCATTACAGATGAGACCATCAGTCTTATTGCTGTAACAAACTCTGTATTCATTATTTTAGCTCAGGATATTTTTTCTTTGCCTGAATTGGCCGTTCTCTTGATGAATATTGCAAATCATAACCCAAATTATATGCCTTGAGCTGTCTTGATTTTTGATTTGCAATGAAGGTTTCAGGAGCTTGATTTGTGCCATTGCAAAACATTTCCTGATGGAGGAAAGGGGGAGACGTGCATGGAGGGCTGCACCAAGCAGTGAATCAGACCTCTGGTACAAAGTAATCTCCATGCTGTGTTTGGACTTCACCCTGGACTCTGTCTCCTTCACAGGAGGTAGCGCTGATTTTGACAGTGTTTTCATAAAGACTTGAAGTGTTTCAATGAAGAGATTGAAGCTTTTGCTGCTAGTGATGTATGTCAACTTTATAAGTGTCATAAATGGAAAATGTTGGGGAAAGAAGCAAAGACAACCTGAAATTTTGTTTCCTAGTTGATATAAAGATGGACTTCTTTTACTTACTTTCTTCTCTCCAGGTAATGTGTTTTACCTTTTGAAAGACTATGAATTAACTTCTGGTTGAAAACCAAAGCAAAATAGAAGAAAAATCAGAAGGGAATCATCAAACCCAAATGTCTGTAAAAAGCTACTGAGAAACATTGGGTTTTTTTTAGTTGAGATATTTCTATTTTTCAATTAAATCATATGCCTTATACGTATTTGACCTTTGTACGAAAAAAGCCACAAAGTTTTGTTGACTGTCACAAGTTGCAATAAAAATGGAGTTCCAATAAAAAAAAAGGAAGATTTTTAAAGACAAATTAATTAGCTAAGAATCCAATTTTTTCTCTACCACAACATGCAGCAAACATATATGTCCAGTGACAACTGGGAATAATATGCAGACACCTGTTAACATCTGTTTTCTGTGTATCATTTACTGTCCAAGCAGGACAACCTCATTGTCACATTGACCTTAAACTAAAGTCAGTCATGAAATAAGAACAGTGAGTCACAGTAATTGCTTGGATCAAGCAAAGGACCAAAAGCTCTTGGAGCTGTTCACCTTCAGGGCGTGCTTTATAGCCCAGCTTCTTGAACACATATCTAGGGAGAATTGGGATGGGTTGGCCTCTCTGAGATGGGGAGATGTTGTGCAATAGGATCTTCTTGCTGGCTGGTTCTTTCATGTGGGTGGAGTTTTGTTGTTCTTGTTTTTATTGTTATGGATTGTGAGATGGGGAATTGTTTTTCCATTAGCAAAGGCAAAACAACTGCTTTCAGTGTAGAGTGACCTTTTTGATTTTGTACATGAACCACAGACAAAAAGAACACAATAAAATATTCCATGGGCAAACATAGTGAGCTTGACTCATCACTATGCTACTCCAGTTCTGTACCAGATCGGTTCAACTGAACAGAGATGGAACTTTACCATCTGTACTATCTCAAGCTAAGGGGTCTCATTCTGCCCCTGACCCAAATACTGATTTTTAGAGAATGAGCACTGCTCACTCTTTGAAAAGAGAAAATTATTATCCATGGGGATCTAGAGTGTGAAGAAAAGCTTGGCCCAGAATACTGAGGTGGAGTATGTATGTCATGCGGTATTATCACATACACAACGTGATGTATCTTGACATGGTGTGTTTTATGAAGAATGTTCTGAACAATTAGACTAAACAAAAAGATCAGTAGAAGCTGCAATTTCTAGTTCACAATGACCTCCATAATATCAGAGAAGGTGTCAGCACTTTGACTGTTTTACAGAAAATGCTTGCCTCTATGTCAGTTCTAGGAAACAGGCCTTCTAATGGGTAGTGGCTGACATAACACATATGTCACACTTATCCTTGTTAGGATGTTTTGAGGCTTTTCTTTGAGTAGCTCCCTACCACAGAAATAAATCATCTCCTCATAGAGAGCAGCAGATGAACAACAACAACAACCCGCGAGAAGAGGATTTATGGCTGTGGCTGCTTCCCTAGCTGCCGTAGGTGCCCGGCACTGCAGTTCCACGGTGCCTCCTAGAGGCGCTGGCCCCGGGCGGGAGGCGGGAGCTGCGCATCGCCGGAGCGTGGGGACAGCCCGCAGTGCCAGCTGCGTGTTTACCAGCGTGTTGGCCCTTTTTCCCGCAGCTGTTGTGACTTGAGACTATCTGATTCGTTTAATGCAACAGAAATGTGCGGTTCTTGGCCTCTGAACTACTGTAGCACGTCTGCTAAAATGAGATAGTGCTCTGTGGTTTCTGGCTTGCTTTTCTTCCCTCGCTGTGGATGCTATGCTAATTAATAGCTACACCTTCCAGGTGAAAAAAAGGAATCCTTGCTTTCCAGGACATGGCAAATCTAGGTGAGAAGTATGCAATTCTGTGAAGGACAATCACAGAGCAGCATGTTGATTGGCAGACTTGACTATATTGTAAACACTTTTAATCTCTAGCCAAGTTGATGGCTTGCAAAACCCAGACAAATTTGTTTCAGATAACTGATTCCAGTAGGCTGTACTCCTGAAAACAAAGCAAACTGTACACTGACTATGCAAGCCATGGCTATTCTTACAATCTCTAGATAGATGCTTGTTAGAAACATTTTCACCCATGCCAACACTGGGTTACTTCCAGGAGTATAGAAAAGAATGTGGAATACAGATTTAATAGAAGATAGAAAGTGATGAGTTTGGATATTCAACCTGTCACTTCTTTTGGCACTTGGAATCCAGATGGTATATTTCTGGCATCTGCATTCTCCAGGCTTTTTTTTCTCTGTAACTTGCCTCATTCAAAGTGGTTAGGACTGATACTATGTGACACTGTTTTGTACAGACCATTAAACATTTTTGAGATGGGTTAAATCATTTCAGTGTGCTGCAAGGTTTTCAAATACTTTCAGAGAATGACCCATTTCTCAAGAGAAAATCTTCCTGTTGGACACATCCCTTCTGTTCACAGCTGCTTACATCATTGCTTCCCATCTGTGATCCTGTTGTCCATTTGCAATCACATTGTTTCCCTGTTCAATGGGGAATGCAGGATAGGACTACTAGGGGGAGCAGAAGTATTTAATGTATCTTCCAGCAGTCTTTACTGTGACAAGTGTTTTATTCTTTCTGGGCAGAGGCTAGTCATTCTGGATAATGCTACAGTTTATTTGGCTAAACTGATGAATTAAAAAAGTTCATCATGTTGTTGCTGCTCATGCTTCAATGCTCCTTTCTTCCTGTGTATTTTGACTCCTTGTACCCACTCATGATTTGAGCTCTTGTGGCAAATCTTGTCTCTTTTTTATTTTTCGTTATGGTTCTGGTATTAGGATTAGATTTTTTTTCTTGTCTGTCCAGAATCGGAAGAGGCATCTGGACCTTTATCAGGCAACTAAGCAGAAGTGCAAAGCAGAAGCAAAATCAATGTAACTGGATAGCTGTAATGTGCAATGGTAATTCTTCAGTTCATCAGAACTGATCCTTGATGAGTGGTAGTTGTAGTAATAACAAGGATATAGTACCAAGTAAAGGATCAGAAAATATGAGATGAAGGGGTTTATCTTGGTGTTGCCTTGCTTGTCATCTTCTTGGATCAGGATGAGAAGGATGCATGTGTGTGATACTACAAGTTTCTGTCAAGTAGTCTTGAGGCATTATAGCTTGGATTGGATAGGCTTAAAATTATTATTATTATTATTATTATTATTATTATTATTATTATTTTAACATTTAAATTGAGGCTTGACCTGGAGTAGAAGGAGACAGATGGTGTCTGATGGAAAAGCTTTGACCCTGATGGTGACATTGTATTTGGCAAGAAACCAAGTATGTCTAGGTTCGTGTGGATGTACCAGACTGTTTTTTTTTTTTCTTCAATGAAATCATTGTCACTGAGACTGAAAGGAGGACTAGATAAATCTCTGCATTGTTTCAGAGAAAATAATTCTGTTGATCATATAAGCTAACATCCAGTTTTGTGCAGGCAGACAGTATGGCGAAGCAGAAACAAAAGGGCAACAAAGACTGTATATTGGGTGAAAATAGAGCCCAAATACAGATTCTGTTTCATATATATGAGCAAAACTCAAAGACTGTTGGGAATGTGTATTGCATCAAAGCTGGCTGTGTGTGAAACCAGATGGGTTTGTAGCTGAAACAGTTCTATTTCTGAGGATATCGAAAATCTGCCTTGACTGAGTGCAACCTACTCCCCAGGGGTGTTCCTCAAGCAATTCTAGGTCTTGGGGCAATCTCAGGATTCCCCTGGAGCAGCTTGATGCTAAACAATGAAATGCACTTACTTTTCTAAGACAGAGTGTTGTTGACATTTCCTTGTTGCAGGAAACTTGAAGGTGCCATGTTTTGCCTTCCATTTAGAATGAAGAATTTTTGGAAATGTGGGAAGTTCCTCCCTACAGAGCAGAATGTCCAAGTTTTTATCAGCTGTTGCAGAACAGTGGTGCTCTCTGGAGATGGAGACCTTATGCCAGATCAATACCTCCAGTGCAAGAGAGAAATATCATTAAGCCATTTAGGCAGACCATCTCACAGCATGCAAGCATCTCTCCTTGCTCTTCCTTGACAAATGACTGCATTTTTTAAAACTTTGGTATTTTTTCCTTTCCTAAGGCAAGTTAATGAGCATACAGTGGTTATCTTACCATGGTATCTCAAACTGAAACAAGGTGTCTGAAATATCTGCAAGGTCAAGTCAGAATTATGCCCTAAATTGTGTTGATCTCTAATTTAGATATAAGTGTTGAACAATAGATTAACTAATGGGAGTCATTAATTCTGTAATAGAAGTGTGCTTCTTATTCTCAGATAGGACAATTTTAAGAATAATCATTTGTATCATTCCCCTTACTCTTGGAGAAGGCTTGAGGCAGTAATAAGAAATGTTGGTTGGGCATTAAAAATTATTATTTTTTATTCTTTGAAAATGGATTGAGGATGGCATTTGAATGCAAACTTTTTGTGCTGAAGTGTGTCTGAGGTTGAGAGTGGCAGGTATAAACTGACGCCTATGAGACACCTGTAGCAGCAGCTAAAGGACAGGTGGAATCTATTCCTTTACTGAATCTCTGTTGAGGCACTTTTGCTGTGAGACTGCAGGTGATATACTCTTCCAAGGTCTCCAGACATGGAATTTGCTATTGTTTCTCCAAACTTCACAGTGCTGGTTTTGAAGAACTGACCATTAAATCATCTGCAGTCAACTGACTGACCCATCATGTTTTAATTAAATCACTTTAATTAACAATCCTTATAAACAAATTTCATTTTTTAATTTTCTATTTAGGAAGTGTTGTCTATCTAATTTCAGATATTTCCCTCAGAGACAGTGTAATTAATTTCATTTTTATATGTCCAATTGCAGATTTTTCTGTGATAAAAATTGTATTACTAACATCCAGCATCAATACCTGGCATGCCTCAGATTCCACCATTGAGGCTGTTGGCATTAAAAAAAAGCAAGCAAACAAACAAAGAAAAAACCTAAAATACCTGCAGAGTTAAGAGAGAAAAAAATAATCTCAAACAAGATAATGTACATTTAGATTATTTATGGTGCAATCATGCCCTTTTAGAAAGAACTATGGGATCTCTTCTTCTCTCTATGAAACTAAGTGATGAGGCATGTCTGGGACTTACTTTTGTTAACAGAATTTGGACAGGTAAAAGCTCTGTGTTTAAGGGGTGAAGTTTAGTGTTTATGAATAATTTTTCTGTGAACTGGTACTTCCCACAATGAAGCAGCTGGCTCAGAGTACAGTTTTCCCTGAGTTTGATGAGATCGTCTGTATCCAGGAAGATTTTCCCTGGAAGTTTTTCAGCACTGCATGAATGGAGAGGTCCCTTGGAAGCTCTTTCTGCTGATACATAAGTCAGGCTGTCGAGAGCTCTTTGCTCTATGTTTCTACAACTCCTATAATCTGTAAACCATACTTGTGTGGTCAAAGTATAGCTGAAACGGAAGGGAATGTTTGTGAGCTTATGACTGGACTAGGTGCAGTGTCACAGAAGAAACCCAGCTTTATCTTTCTAATCCTTCTGCTGGCAGGCAGGGCATGAAAAACGAAGGTAAGACACTGTACCTATTTACTGCTTAATTTCTCTCCATAAGTTCTAATCTTGTGGTTAGAAAACCCAACAAAATCCAGTAATTCTCAAATGTAAACAAGTAGAAAAATAATACTCCAGAGTGCAGGAGTTTGTAAGTATCCAAACCCTAAATATGTTAACACAGCTGTGTGTCATGTGATCCACTTCAGTTCTAACAGAAAAATATGTGAAATGTTTGAAAATGTCCAGAATACTACAAATTTCTGATGATCCCCCAACTGAACCAGAGCAAAGCAACTTTAAAAATCCTAAAGGAATTAATAAAGAGTTGTGCTGAAATGATATAAACAACTCTTTTCCTTAGCTAATATTTAAAAGTTCCAGCTAAAGCCCTCCCACAGTAAAGCTGTGTAAGCTAGAGGTCTTGCAATACTTTCTGAATGCATTACTTTGCCTGTGAGCGATCCAGCTGTGTTTTAAGGCATTCTCATAATCTGTTTGGGTTTTTGGGGAGGTCACTATGCCACAGTTCAGTGAGAGGCAGTTTCTTCAGATGTTGCTGAACAAGGTAGCACAGAACAAGAAATATTCTGGCTGTGCCAGTGTGGTATTTCAGCTCACGTAACTGCTGTTGCTGGTTTCTGAATGTCTTGTTTGTCTTTATGCAGGGTGTTCTGAATGCAGCTCCACGACTTGAAATGTTTATGTCTCCTGGGCAATGGCTGGAGTTCTGTGCACTCCAACTATGCCCTCAGCCATAGCTGGGTTCCTGTGGCAGGTAAAGCACTGGGGAGAATACCAGCTGTGTGTGCAACATTTGAAAGCTAAAAGTCATCCGTAGTCAAGAAGCTAACCTGTACACTTTGAATGCCTAAAGTGGAGTGAAAAGAGCACAGAAAGTCACAAAAACATGGCAGAAAGCAAAACCAATTGCTTAGAGAAGTATTGTCGAATTTACTGCCATAAGTGTTATCTGCATGCCAGGTCTTCTTTCAAAGACATGGTGTTTTTTCCACATAGTAATAAACCTAATAACCTTCTGGAAATAGCTTTTGCCCCTGAGCAATAAATGCAGGATTCAGCTATAATGATAACTGCTGGAGACTAGAAGTTAAACATCTGTGAAAAAGAGACCAAAGGAAATTAAAGTGTATTCAGTAACATTTACAAAATAATTTTAATTCCATGCAATTTCAAAAGCAATGTTTCCATGTGTTAATAATGTCAAACAAAAAAATAACATTACTTTCACTTTTATTTCCCCTTTTAAATATATTTCCTTCTCATCTCCACTACTTGAGTAAAAATGTCATTTCTTGGTTTAATCCAGCTCAATATATCTTAAAAGGCATTTTGTGGAGCAAACTTTTCTACTACAGAAAATTTCTATTTGTTTTATTTTCAACCTCTGATGCTGAAAGAAAGGTGTCACCTCCTAGTTATTTGGTACATTCAAAGAAAAGGTTGCTGAAATATATGGTGGTTGGTGTATATGGACAGGTTTAAACTGTCTCTTCCTGGAAAAAGCATACTTGGAATTAAATTTCAGCAAGCTCAGGTATATAATTACTGCATCTTTTCTTAGGGTCTGTCTTCTGGGACAGGGTCTGCTTTAATTCATCCCATTATTCAGCAAGTGTGAATGATTAGTATTACATGAAACTGTTTGATATTGATACTCTGTCATGTTAGAAATCATTCCTCCTGACAAATGTAATTAAAATATATTTGTCTACTGATATCACTGCCAAGAATCCTGGGCTGAATCAAAAGGAGTGTGGCCAGCAGGTTGAAGGAAGTGATTCTTCCCCTCTGCTTTTGTGAGACCCCACCTGGAGCACTGCATACGGGTTCTGGTGTCCTCAGTACAAGGAGGACATGGAACTGTTGGAGCAAGACCAGAGGGGACCTCGAAGTTGTTAAGAGGGGTAGAGAATTTCTCCTATAAAGATAAAGTTGAGGCTGTTCAGCCTGGAGAAGAGAAGGCTGTGTGGGGAACTCAGCAACCTTCCAGTACCCGAGAGGGTCTGCAGGGAAGCTCTGAGCAGCTTGGTCTGGTGGGAGATGTCCCTGCATGTGGCAGGGCAGATTGGGATTAGATGGTGTCTAAGGCTTTGCTCTGACTTAGGGTAAATTTGGGAGAAAACATCTGAATGGGGTCTTTTTGGAAAGCCAGCGTAAACGGCTTTTCTCCTAATTGGTCTGGAAAAGAACTTCTTTGCAGAAAAGTGGAAAAAAATATTTCTTTAACAAATACAGTGCTCGTAAGTATAAAAAATGAATAGCACAAAACAATAAAACCTTTCACTGTTCAGAAGAGAGAGGGCAAAATTGAGAAAGTCTTTGCTGTGGATTGTAGCTTAGCTTTCTCTGTCTCTTATCGGTCTTTCTGGAATGCTGAGGCACCAGAGGGCTGCAGGTGTGAGATTTGGGTGTCTTTTGGGGTTTCCTAGTTTAGGATAGGTTGAAACAGTTCTAAGAAAAAGGAAAAAAAATCAAGGGAATTTTTCTGCTTTAATTAGTTAAAAACTAAGTAAAAGCAAAGGAGATTTTTGTCCTGCTGTTTATCTGTGTCATAGATGATGCAGTTCAAAATTAGTCTTTAAGGTACAGAACACAATATTTAAGATAAACAGAACAAAAAATTAGAGATACAAGCATTATAAAACCACTCTAAGACAGGCTCATTCCAACCCCTCAACGTTCTATGATTCTGTGATTATGGCATCTCTATAGATGTACAAAACTTACCAAACAGAAGAGCCATTTCTTCACAAGCCTTCGTGAATTCGGGCATTTTGTACAACATTTTGCTGCTTGTCCAGCCAATGCCTTCTGGAAATAGTGCCAAGATGCAGAAAAGAGCATAGATTGTAGAAATGAGTAGGAATGGTGTGAATGCTGGATTTTCTTCAGAACTTTTCTGTAAATCAGGCAGTTGATCTGAGATGCAGTGCCTTGGTGCTTGAGGTATACAAGGATTTACAAACATGTATACTATTATAGGTGTGATCAACTTGATTCATAATATATTAATGTCTTATCTGGAAGAGTTTGATGTTATATTTACCAGACTTTTTGCTTTTCTAGAGGCAGGATATTCCTGTTTGAGGGATCATTCTTTCTCAAAAGTGTGTGTACACCTTCTAGGAAAAGAAGAGAAGAATTTAATGTCAAAAAAGGCCACTTCTTGCATTGAGTGAATTATTTAGGATAATTTGATTCTTATCTACCAGGAAATTTAATCTGAGAATACTGGCAGAGGTTTGAAGGAGGTAGGCTTTCTACCTCCTCTCTTGGTGGTTAAGCTGTTCATCTGCAATGATGGATGCTGTGGTTTAATTCTGCCTTCTGCTCTTGAAATTTAGATTCTGTTGTCCTGTCTCAGGACAGGACATGAACAACAGCAGCAGTGAGGTCTGCTGCAATGTATTCTCATTTGTTCCTCTTTACACTTTTTCATTTCAGAGGAGCTGTCTATGGGTCTGATGCCCTCCCTGCCAGGGGTCCGTGCTAATCAATTGGCTTTAAAGATGTTCAGTTTGGAGGTGGCCTGCATGCAGAGTCAATCATTTTCAATACAAGGGGTGAGAACCTGCCTCACAATTCTCTAGTAAGTATTCACACAGGCAAAATCAGATCATAGCTCAAACCCATGCCCTGTACAATCAAGACAGGAATTTGAATTTATGTTCCTAACTCCTCATAGGGGTATCTCAGCAATTACTCTTTGTATAATTCCAAAATGGAACCAGTTCAACGAGCCACTTCATGCAAACTACTTCAGTGATAGTTGAGAGTGAAAGAGCAATAGAGTAAGAATGATTCTCTAGCCTGATGTTAATGGTACTCACTTTGGAAGCTGTGACTTCAATACAGTAGGAAAGTATCTTAGTATAACAAAGAGTGAACTGTATATAAAAACTCAGAGAGCAATCCCTCTGCAACAGTTTTGTAAATCTTGTATTGTATTTCCTTGTCTTTTATGTTTGCATTTGCCAAATGTTTGCATTTTCCAAAAATGTTTCTTCTTGGGAGACATGGAACATTTCATCTTATACGATGTACAGTGGGCTGGGTGGGGATGGTAATGGTTTTGGTGTGGAAACCTGGAAAAATTGTGAATTCGGTTCAGTTTGAACCAACATTCTTTTTCAGCTGTTTGGCTTGGCAGCTGAACTGAAAAACCAGTTATTTGACAGCCCTAAGCCCTCCTTTGCAGTTGGACCCTTGTGTTTTACTAGGAAAATTGTAGCATTGGTCCCTGGAGCTGTTCATGCATGGCACAGAGGCATGAAATGGAAATCCCAGTAAAATTTAGGGTTGTCTGAATTTTTTTGGAACTGAGGGAACTCTGAAGTGAGATTAAATGATGGCATCCACAGTATTTGCACTACTGGCCTCTCCAAGGACACACTGTTGTTTTCACAGATTCCCTCTGTCACTTGCTTGTCAAAAAGATACCTTTGATCCTTATGGGAAATATTAGGAGGAAAGCTCTTAACTTGTGTGCATGGTTAGCTGGGAACAGACATTCCTTTTTTTAACTTGTTCATTCCATGATGTAATGAGAACATTTAAAATGAGGACAAGCAAATTGCAAGTGCCAAGCTTTTTCCTAGATGTTGCTTATAATCAAACACACCCAACCATGCTTTTAAATAACTCATAATTAAACATGCAAAAGTGGAGACTTAATTTGAACATGTAAATTAATCACATGTTGTAACAATGGAAATTCATAACTGAAAATCCATTAGCAGACAACGCTGTTCCTCATTCTTTTGTTTACATGTTTATACTAATCACGCAATAGGATTTTCAGTGCATGTCACCCTTTGAAAATCAATTCTGTATCAACTTAGGAGATGTGCTCTCATTTCTATTGTATAGCTTTGCTCTATAAATGCAAATAATTGCAAATTAAGCCCCAAATGTCTAAAGAACAGCAGGAGTGACCATTATTTAATGTATGATGCACATCATGTAATTTCTGTGTCACTACTCTAGGGGTTAAATAAGTATCATGTTTTGGACATCTTAGGAAAATAATAAACAATGTAGCTCATCCAAAAAACATCTGCTCTTTTTTTTTTTTTTTTTTTTTTTTTTTTTAAATAGTAGACAAATCTATTTAAAATATTTTTTCAATTGTCTGTTAAGAAAATAAGTTTGCATAAACCCCATGCTTTTATCCTGAAAAAAATTTGTGAATTTACCTTCTGTGGCAATTTAGAAAAAGCCATAATTTATGCATATTGTGTATTTAGCAAGTAAAGAACTCAGTTTCTGTGGTGGACTACATTAAACATAGATGGATGAGAATGAGGTCAGTGGAGTGAACACAAGCTGTACTCCTCAGAGCTACTGTGCATACACATGGCCTTAAAGATGTTTACCCAATGGAAGTCTGTACTTGCCTGTGTATTTCAGTGTCTGTGCATGATAGGCCGTGAAGCTTTGCCTAAAAAGCAAACCTATGAAAGGTATATTCTTTACGCATTTGCATCTTGGTTGAATGCTAGCAACACTTCTATTGATAGGGTGTACCTGACTGTGAGGGTTTGAATTCAATGGAGGTCTTGGGCTCTTTATCACCTGCTGGCAACCCTGGTCAGTAAAGCCCTTTTCATTTACTTGGATCAGGCCTTGCAATACCCCTGCATCAGCTGGTGCTTACCCAGTTGAAAATTACCTTGAGCTTTCTCACTCATTCAGGAAATGTTCTTCTCAACTGAACCTCTTCTCTGGTTTTATTATATAAGTCCTGATTGGTCCTCAGTGTCCTGCTTCTTAAGGTTCTGCACAGCTGTCTTGCACTCTTGGCTTCATGCCACCCTCATGTTGCACCTCCCAGTAGGTCAGCCACTTCCATTCTGCTGTTTTGTTAATCTCTTTTAAATAACCACTTTTTTACAGCACCACTAACAGGAAATACCTATCCGGTAATTCCTCTGAATCACTTACAGCCTAAAATGTTGCCATATGCATCTTAAACTTAAAAAACCCCATATTGCCCTATTCTATATGCTAACATTGTGTCTACAGACATTGCAGTGAGTTATGGCGAAAATAAGGAGGAAATTTTAAAGAAAAACTCACCTTCTTGCATAAGAGATGCTAAATTTTGATGGGAAGTACTTGGGCTTACATAAGAGCTTGGAGTGGTCACCTGTCAAACTAGAGTCTAAATAATGAAGGGGAGCTACACTGCAGCAAAGTGTACTAAGTGTGAAGATAGGGAAGCATTTATAAAAATGCAGTAAACAGCTTTGTGATAATTAGTGGAAATGAAGTCACAGTCTGTCTTTCTGTCCTTCATGAACCTTTTCTTTATTATTGTGGCATCACAGCTTATGACTCTGAGTTTTTAGTGGACTAGTACTATTTCTCAGTTGTTTTTGCCTTCTCTTTTCTCACAGTAAGATGCAACTCAAATTTCTAAGCTCAAAACCCCTAAAAATTCAACCCGCAAGCCTCAGTGGTATTTGGAGTCCATGTATGCTTTAACCAAAGGCCTTTGCATAACCAGATACTGGTACATTTTTTAGAGAAATTCTTGAAGCTTTGGGCTTAACCACTGCTTCTTGCAGTGATATGCTTGAAAAAATGTCAACTATGTAGCTGTAATAGAGGGCTGTGGAGTTGAGGTATGTCCATTTTCTGGAAGTGGTAGACTGGTGTCAAGGTCTATCTTGACCACCATCAGGGTTGTGGCTCCAGCTTTAAGAGTCCCATGGTGACATCAGAACTTTGGTATCTGTATTTAAAAATTTTTTGTGTTATTGCCATTATTTCAGAGAAAAGCTGATGATCTGGCATGAATGAATCCACTACAGACATACCTGCTGGTATGAAGTAAGCACAGTGCCTTAAAGCTTTATGAGTTAAGAAATTGCTTCATTTCTTTTTCATAGGTTATTAATTCTGAAACTTTTCTGTTGCCTACAGCAGTAGACTTGGGCGAGTATGAGAGAAGTTCTTCAAATTGTAGGCAAAGAGACTTGATTTCTGAGATAACAAACAGGAAAAATACAGCAAAACCCTTGTTGGAATGAAAGATACAAAAGTGCTTAAAGAGGTTGAGTGTGAAAGAAACGCACAAAGGTTTTACAAGGCTGGAGTTAAACACAACTAAGTAGGATTTAGAAATGTGCTTAGAAAAAATAATCCTCAAAGGGAAGAGAACAGCATCCCTTTCCACCCAAAATCAAAAAGGAGCACTATTAAAATGTTCTTAAACTTGTTCTTAAAGTATTTAGTTTCTTTTAATAACACTCATGATATGTTGGGTAGTCCAAAAAGATTGTGTGTGTATTGGCAAACCACAGTAGCCTTTTGGATACTCAATCTTCATCTAAGTCTGTGTTGGATCTATATGTGATTTGCTAAATATGGGAGGTTGATCTATTCTATAGCACAGAAATTGTGTGTGATGTAATGAGAAATCTCATTGTCAGGACACTTTGACTAAGATATTTCTGAAGTTTTGTGATTGCTTTTCTTCTGGATCACCTATACAATCTGCACTGCCATTCCTTTTATTATGGAGCACTATTGGGAGCAACCAGAAATAAAATCCAAGACCAGGGCTTTCTTTCCTATATTTATTTTTTTGAACAATATTCTTGTTCAGGTACTGTGAATGGGAACATCATCCATCAAGAAGCATAGGGTTCAACAGCCAGAGTCTGGAGCAAAATAATCTGGCACTGCTATTCTGGGCAGTGGATCATTTGTGGCTTTAGACAGACTGAGCACATGATCTTTAAATCTCAGTTTCCCTTGCTGTAATATAGAGTGATGAGAATAATTTAATTCTTACCTGACACAGTATTTCTATTTACTATAGACAGATGAAATGGTATGTAAATAACCTTAATGAGCATTGTTCAAAATCAGAGCATATCCATCGTTTATCATTTAATTGTTTCAATTTTTTTTAGTAAAGAAACTGAGTTCATAATTGAAGAGACCAAAACATGTAAAGGTTGGATTTGTATTCTGGAGAGTATTCAGAATTTCAAGAAAACTACCCCCCTCCCCTCCCCCCCCCCCCCCCCCACTGTTTCATTATGAGAAATATTCTAAAGGCTTTCCAAAAGTTTTGTCTTTATGCAGAACCACAGTCTGTTTATTTCTTCATGCCAAAGATGAGGTTTGGCACAGGATTGTCCCATACCGTTGCCAAAAGCTCTCCTAAGAGCACACTCAGTTAGTTTATATTACTACTTTTGAGAAAGGACACATTAAAGAACCCATCTTTTTAATACAGTATAAAGGTCCTCTGAAGGCTGAGAAGGCCTCCCTCTGGCCCCACCTCACTGCAAAGGACTGGGGTATGTGAGGGAAAAAGAAGTCCTACAGTCAAAGAGCTGCCTCTGTGTGAGGCCTGGGAGTGAGGACAGCTTCACTCTAACCCTCATTTCCCTGCAGGCTACGTTTTCAAAAAGTGCTTCTAAGTGTGGTTGCCCAAGTGGAGACAACCATGGCTTCATTTTCAGCAAGTCTGGGCACTCTAAACACCTGTTGATTCAAGTGAAGATGGACCTAGGCTGCCTCCTGCCAGTGTTTCCAAACTTCTGCAAGTGCAGAGTACCCAGTGTCAGGTCTGTCTCTCTCCCTCCGTGTTCCTGATGCACTGGTGCATTGTCTTTGCAGCTTCTATAAAAGGTAACTATGCCAGAGAAAGGCCATGGTTATTCTATTCGTACATATAAATAGAACTTGCATATAACTAACATTTTCTCTGCTCTTAAATTGGTATAACCTGTAACTGATATCTGGAACCCTGGACCTCTCCCTGCTACCTAGAATGATGCACCAATAGTAATTTTTAATTTTGACTTCAGCATTATCTTATATATTTGGGAAAGAGAGACTTGAGGGATCTGCTAACTCTGATGCAGAGATAGTGATGCTGATCACTAAACTATTTCATTTAAATGCAGAGGGTTTATTTTTTTACACTTCTATGAAGTCTTGAAATCTGAGGTAACACAAAATTTGAACAAAGAAGGCTATTGTCATAGAAATGATTGAGTCTCTAGACATATTATGCTCAGTGAGAGAGCATTTTAGGTGGTTTTATGATGATCGACGCATTATAAAAGAAAAACGTGTGTACATGTACCCGTGCATCTGTGTATCCATTCCTCCACTCAAAACTCAAACTGTACATTTAGAAATGGAAGCCAGCTGTTAAAGCTGTCACCCAGCTGTGTATCTGCCTCCTCCTGGGGTGTTCACTCAACCCCACAGGCTGCAAGGGCCAGGCACAGTCAGCTATCAGAGAACTCAGCTGAAGCATGGAAGACACTTCTTTCCATTTGAGTTCCCCACACCATATGGCAGCCAAATTTAATTTTCAAATACACTTCCCCCCCCAATGAAACTGCCACTTCCAGAATTTCATGTTCAATCATCTTGTTCAACCACAATGCATCTTCTTCCTAGGGATGAGTCCAAAGAATTTTCATTAGGTGGCTGAATATTTAAATATTAGGGATGTCAGTGCAAAATCTGCATGTTAAATCTGAGTATCCAGTTTTGCATGGGTGGGATCCTTTTTGTTTTCTCTTAAGAATGCTGTCTTTGAGACCTATCAGAGTTGCACCAGTGTGGGTCAACCTTCAGTGTCCAGACCCCTAACACTTTTTATTGAACGTTAACACTTGAGTTACAAAGCATTTCCAGTATGATATGGAACTGAAACCATGCTGAAAATTCATAAAGTATTCAAAGAGGGAGTTATTTTATAATCTGCAGTTATGCTCAATACTGGTGTTTCTGGACAGAGTAAAAGTGGAAAACTTTAACGGATAGATCCTCCTGTCATAACTTCACACTAATACTCAGATGTCAGTCCTTGAAGAACTTCATCTTCTTTTCTGCTGTAAATAAATATTTTGTTTAGTTAACCTGCTGGAGGATTGAAAAGGAAATCAACATGTTCTGTAGACTCAAAGAGTGAGGACTGTTTATTTGTACATTCTGACTGCCTGCATATTACAGGCCAAAAAATATTCCTCTGTCACATCTGTACTGAGCCCAATTCCGTCCACGTTTGATTAAAGTGTTAGCTGTAAATGTGAACTTGTGAATACAGTTTCTTTTGTACTGATGTTGATTTTGAAAAGCTGTTGCTCTGAGCTTGAAATGAATAAGTGCCATATCCTATGGCAGTCTAGTCTCTGGTTTTCTCACAAGGCACAAGCTCTAGTTGGAGTCTCTCTAGTGTCTAGGAAATTCCCAATGGCTCAATCCTAGTAGACTCTCTGAAGCCTAATAGGTTATGTTCCTATTAAACCTTTAATTATTTAGGTTTAATGCCCTTATTAACACCATTCTGTTCACCCATCCAATGATTTTTTTCTGCATGTTGTTAAGAATTTAATTGTTTCTGAGGTGTCTGCTTTTATCAGATGTAGTTGGAATTCGTGATCATGTCCAGAAGATTATTGAAGGGGTAATATGTATGGGACCACTCAGGCAGACAAAGCTTGACTGCATAAGATTTGTTTCCCCAGGAAATCTGGCATCTATACTATTAGTCATATCTGGGCTTCTGTGGATTTTTGGTATTCTTACTTATTCATTAGAGAAGGAGAGATAAGAAAGTTTCATCAGATGTAAATCATCATTCACAGAGGATATCAGCAATGACCAATGGAGCAATTTATTTCTCACATTCTGGCTCTTTCTGGGGCTGTATTGCATCATGATGAGTCTTTGATAAATGCATTTGAAATACACTGGCCTGATAGACTGGAAATGAGAGTTAGTAAACATTTCAATTTTCTGTCGTATTTTCAAAATCCTTCCTCATGTCAACAGCCAACATGCAAGATGCAAATAAAATGTTTAGACTCTGTTTGCCTTCACTTCTGTTTGTATTTGCTATATCTGAAGATGCTCCTAGATCTTGTTACAAAAATACTTTTCATTTAGAAATTCAGACCTCCTCTGATGTAAGCCCCAAACATTTCCATTTCTAAGTGCAAGAAGTTGATCCCTATGTAATTACAAAGTGGTGCCAGGTTCTAACCACACTACCTTACCTACCCTAGTCCTTTGGAAATGTTTTACTTGCAACAACTTTATATGCCAAACATGTTTGTTTAATGAAAATGTTGTTATGATAACTGTAAACAACATATTTTTAATATGACTAATGTTTTCATGAAGTTGGTTTCATTTTCACAGGTCACTGCTTCCTTTTCCAGCCTCACAAACAGTTTTCTCAATCATTTTGGGCACTGAGTTGGTGCCTCAACACTTGGATCTGTGTCATATGATTTGATCTTCTTTTCGGTGTTCTCCTATTTGTCCCTATCCATGTGCTGTTTTTTCTGACACTTATTTTTTCTTCTTGTGCCATTTTATGACAGTGTTTCTCCATGATGTGCTTGTTAAAAGAGGTGAGATATCTGGAAAAAATTTAGACTTTTTGTGAAAAATAAAAAAGAAAAGTAAGGGAGAAAAAAAAAAAAAGGAAAAAAAGCAAAAGCATCTGACCAATAAGCTACCTAGAATGTAATTTTACTTTTTCTAATTATTTGTATGCATGTTATCTTAAAACCTACATTCATGACTTTATCTACAACGTAAGGCATATTTTGTAAATGAGTTTAAACACTCTATCAAATTGTAATTATTCATGAATAGTCTTCTTTATTGCTGATGATATGCATCACACTAACAGAGTTTGATATACTGGTTATACAAATAAAGTTCATCTGAGGTAACACAGTTTATTCCTTTCTCAGGCATCCAGCCTGGATCTCAGCTGCAAAGTAAGTACCTCTCCACATCTCATTACCAAAATAGCAACCTTCTTAATCCTTTGCTGTGAGGAACAAAGGTTCGATTCAGTCTCTGGAGCAGAAATAGGATCTTATTAATGCACTGGCAACTACAGTGTTGTTATTTTTGTTAGAAAAGAGAGAAACAGGAATTTGCTGATATATGTTAGATTAACGGCTGTTATTGTTTTGAGATTAATTGGATTGTTAGCTGGGCCTTTCTGATGTCAGCTGGAAATCTACAAAATACCTTGCAATTTATTATTCTGGTTGAGATCAGGAGCCACTTCCTGGAAATTCACTTCTATTCTTTGTATTTTTTCTGAAAGAATTGCTGAGGCTGTCAGTCAAATGGTGTATTGTTTACTGTGCAGGGAGAAAAGTTCTTGTGTCAGTCTTGCCTGGAGTGCTGGCCTTGCTGGGCTCAACCCACTTGCCATCCAGTGGATTAAGACACCAGGGAGGTACCTCATGCTCAGCCTTTGGGGAGGTCTGTGCATTGGCTGAGGGTTGAGGCTTGAACATGTCACAGCTGAACTGTGAATTCGCATTTTGGAGTGTTAGCGGTCCAGTGATGTTTTATGGAGTCCTTCCTTTCTTTCAAAATATTTGCTGTGGTGTAGTGTTGGGCTGTGGTGGGCTGTAGTGTTTGGGATCCCTGTGGAGTAGAGTCTGTCTCTGGCAGCTCATCAGGATAAAAGTTGAAATTAGGATTTCACAGAAGAGAAATTCCACTTGGTGAATTAAATGTTATTCACCTCGAGAACCTGGAAAAGGGTTAGTGATGTATCTGGGTGAACTCCCAAATTGGTATGAATGACAGGAGTAGAAGGTATTGCTTAGAGCAAAAATAAATGCAGTGTAACTGATCTGTTGAGACCAGCTGTTGAAACAGTTTCTGGAAATGACTGGTGCTTGATAATTCTTAGTGATAGGCAAATGGCATACTCCAAATTACGTGTGGTCCATTGTGTAATTCTGTGTGGGTGTGGACCTTTGCAGGTTATTGGCCTGTGCCACCTGGCACAAAATGTGTTTGCTTAAGTCTTAGCATGTAGAGCTTTGGGTGTTTGTCTTCATGTGTATGTGAAAGGTTCAGGGTTAAGTGAGGGAGAGCTAACCAGAAACTGAGATCAGCAGAAGCATTCTGGATAACTGTTCCCAGGCCTGAATAATGAAGACCAGTAAGATGGTATTTGCAGTGAACCTCAACTCTCTGCTTCTATTCCTCATGGTTAGGAAAAACCCTGTGTTTGGCCTCTAGGAGATATGACAAATATCTGTCTATTGATGGAGTATGTAGTCTGAGATTGTGTTTTAAGTATGTGAACTTTTATTTGTGAGTTGGAAGGGATTTCTGAGCATAATCTAAGGCTATTATGTAGTATTAATTGCTAATTTATCCTGATTGTCCATGTCACCAGAAGGTTTTAAGTGTCAAGTTTTGATAGAACAAGATAGTTTGAAGAACCAATAGGATATTTGGGCCCAAATCTGTTCTCTGTTATACCACTGCAAACTTGGGATACTTGTATTGGCTTCTGAGTGACAGAGCAAAGCCGGACTGGACCTGAGAGACGAAGCTGTGAGTTGCCTCTGTGTGCCTTGGGCAGTGAAACAGCTGACTGAAGAAACAGCTCATGTACTGCTTGCATTTCTCCTTGATGGTTTCCAGCTGTCCTCTTATCCCTGGCATGCAAAACATTAATTAGTTTCAGCTTATGAAAATGAGTAAGAGGCAGTGTGTGCTACTCACCTTATAGTGCTGCACATGAGCAAGGCGCTGCAAACAACGCGCTGTGATCACAAATGCTAAGTGACATTGTTGTTATTAAGCCAGGGGCTGAGTAAAAAGTTCCTTTGTTGCTAAACATAGTCTAGATGGTTTCTCAGCCTGTGCAGTGGAGGAAGACATGCTTACGTGCAGGAGATCAGTGTGTATTCCCCTTGGACCATACATCAGAGTGTCACGGGCATCATGCTTTCATCTCCACAGGTCTTTCAGTATTAACAGGCAAGAGAAAGGAAAGAGCTAAATAGGACAGTAAAAGAAAAAGGCAGTATTTTATTTTCTTTTTTATTCAGCCTGTAAACACATTTGTAGGACATTAACAGTTTGGGGGGTTTTGTCATTATAGTTCTTGCACGTTTTCAATTAGGATTCCTAGACAGCTTTGCCAGAGAATATGAAGAATTTATAGGTATAAAATGAATTCAAAGAGTTCACACACCTTAATTTTCAAACCCGTTAGTTTATTGTTAAAACACAAGACTGAATAAGTGATATTTTTATGCTGCTGCAATAAGATCTGCCACTATCTTGCTGCTCAGGCTGGAAGGAAAGTATTAGCAGAAACTAACTGAAATCAAGAGATGCAGGAAAGCAAAGCATGAAAATCCCAATGTCTTTACACCATTGCTAGTCCTAAAGAAAGATTTTGCTGTATTGGATGGACTACTACAGACTCTGTTTAAAGCAAATTGAAAAGGACAAACTGAAATCTAAGCAAATACTAGAGACAGTGGACAAGGTTATGCAAAAGTTGGAATATGTATGGATGCTGCAGTCATGATGGAAGAATTTCTGCGAATAGGAAAAGAAGGTGTTGACAGGTTGGTGTTGCCCAACTAGAAGTGTTGTATAAGCCTGGAGAAATTATCCCTATGATTTAAAAATATAAATAATAAATGAACTACAGATACTTGTGTGGACAATAATGAGTCTGGACAAATATACTACTGAAAAAACGATTACTAAGACTACTTGGAAAATGAGTCATACTGGGGTCATCAAAGAACAAAATTAGATAAATTGTGGTTGAAATGTTAAATAGGTTTTTTTATTTCAGTCACAGAATGTAACTGTTATGAAGTTCTGTTATGATGGTGGAGGAGAAAACTGAGAAGAAAGCAGAAAACATATTTGGAAGGGTAGAGAGAAGTGGCTTGTACGAATTCTCTGACTTACATTTAACTCCTGATGCCGTCTGAGATCAGAAGTACTGCAGATCTCCAAGCGGCTGGTTTCCACTTAATTTATTGCATTAACTCAGGTACACAGTGGGTAGAGGTGGCGGACAAGTTTACTGTTATGTTTTGCTATAAAAATGATGAATGAGAAGTATCCCAAGATCTAGAAAGGGCTGGAACAGACATGATGGAACTGCACAGTAGACTGGGGCTGTAGGTGAAAGACAACAATTAAACCAATCCAGTTTTTGTCTCTCATTTATGCATTTTACTATAGAAAGATAAAGCAATAGGATTTGTGTGCATTGTAGAAAGTTTAATTCTATCAAAGCATCTGATATTTATCTCATTTCTAAGATGGATGCTGTTGTAGGAAATCTCAGGTGTTGCCTAATTGCCATGTTCTTAACCTGAGGGTTTTCAGACTGCAATGCTGAATTTAAATATATCTATCTCATCCATTCAGTAATATTTGTGAGGTGCTGAAATTCCCTAGGGACCTGCCACCCTACAGAATATGGGAAATTAAATTAGGGAAAGGAGTTTGGTAGAGCACATGTTGATTTTATGTTTTCTTCGGAGATGAATCCTGAAGGAACATATGTTTTTGAGCAGGAGACCACTCTGTCTTCTTAAGGAGTAAGGCTTGCAGTGAAGTTGGGAAAGTGTCAGCCAGGAAGAGTTTTGATACTCAAAGTAAGGAATAGTCCTATCAATCCAGAAAGCAAACTACCATGCTCTGGCAGGCTTTCCAAATTAGTGAGCAAAGCCAGCCTTTACTGAACTGTGAGAATATTGCTCAAGACTCATCCTGCATTTCTACTCTTAAGTGCCTGAGTCACTGAAGGTATGTCTACTCAGGGTTTGGCAGGCAGATATAAACTCACTCTGTCCATGCTCCAAGCTGGCTGGATGAAAGCTGCCTGGAAATGAGAATCTGTGTAGCCATCATCAGTATGTGGCTGAACCTGAACTGATAAGTTCTGCAGAGTATATTAGTTTGGGATCAGAATTAGAGGGTTGCAGTTACAAGACTTTAGGAGCAGAGATAGCTTCTATCAGGGCATCTTGGAGCATTTGCAGATGGAATTGCATCTTTTTGCAGATCTACCATGGAATTGCATCCTTAATATGTTAGAAGGGTTAGCCAGATGTGATCTGGAAAAACGGTGCCCTGAAGGCAGCACATTCTTTTAAAAGAAATCTTGAGTAAAAATCTAGTGCCAAATTCCAGCTTTAGCAATTTGCTTTCAAATGCTTTCTGTCAGGTCTGAGGATTGATGTGTGCTAGTGTCAGAGGGAAAAACTTAAAATGGTATTTGAATCTAAACCCAACTGGTCCATGGAAAGGACTGTGTACAAATGTGCACCTTGCAGTAATAGCTGCCTGAATTAAATGTCCCTCCCTATACAGTCCATTACACAAAACACTTGCTCCCTTGTCTATAATGAATGGAAAGTGCTAATGACACCTGATTTATCTGATGTCGAAGGCTCCTGAGTCACTTAGGTACTTTTGAAGATGCTCTCTTTCAAATTACTTTCTGTAATTTATTTCCATGTTTCTGATTTTCAGAAAAAAAAACAACCCTGTTCCTAAATAAATTCATAAATGTTTAAAAACTATTTTGTCCTTAGCCTCAGGAGACCATTAGTTGCTATGTTCTGGAAGCAAATGAAAACAGTGCATTCTGTAGGATATAAAACCATTCCTAACTGTGGCAGTGGATCATTGTAATCATTAGATTAATACCAACTATTATCATCCAGGATGCTCATCTGGTTTTACTGAGCTTTGTTAACGAAATGGAAATGATTAAATTCATCCTGTCCGTCTCTCTAAAGTTGTGCCTGTGAATGAGTCACTGTTTTACAAATGGGTGTTGCCAGACACTGATATTGAATATGGCTCCAGCCCTCAGAGTTCTGGGTCCAGCTCTGCATTCTTGGAGTCCAGACTGGAACACTGAAATTCCCATTGAAATCTGTGGGAATTCTGCATGGCCAAAGCCCAGCTACCTTGATGGCTGGCTGAGACAGCTTAGACAGAGCTGTAGCTCTATGCATGTGGTAGCTTGAGGACTCAATATGCATCTCTTCACTTAGTCACTTGAAACCCAAGATGCAATTGAGGATACCACATTCCACTTAGGCTTTGTTTGCTTGAGGTCAGCTGAGTGGCCACTGCTGCCTCTGGACGTGACACCTTCCACCCCGCTGGCAGAGCTGCAGCTGTGGTTTCTGTGCTCCCTGGGCACAAGAAGTATTTGCACAGAGCAAACCCCGGTGTGTCAGTCAGCTGGCCTGCCCTGCCTGCTGCAGTGGTCCTGGCTGGCTGCACCAAGGGTGGAATATGCTCCGGCCTTTTCACAGTCATGGAGCTGTTTGCATGTCCTGAAAGTAAACAGCTCCCAAAGACCTTCTTGTGGAGTTGCTCAAAGTAAGCCGTGTCTTATGTACAAGGTTGACCCAATAGTTAATTTTGCTTGTTTGCCTCACATATGAGACAGGGATTGAATATTCCTGGCTTTGGGGAATTTCACATCTGGATTCAAACTCTTTATGGCTACTGTTCCCTAATCTGTGCCATGGGCTGTTCCCAAGTCATAGTTCTGTACTTTTCCAAGCTTTGTGTCTCATATCATCCCCTCGGGGTCATTTGTAAAAGTGGGAGGGCCAGATTGGTAGTTGCAAGAAAGAGAAGTCTCATCACTGACGTCAATGCAGCTCTTCCACTTTAGCAAGGGATCTGGCCCATCTACCAGTGTCACGGTCTGCTGGGGAGGAGGGGAGGCAGCCTCAGAAGTGTTGGGTTTGCAGTTCGCCAAGTGACAAACAGAGAATCTGAGTGCGGTAGCCAGGCGTGTTACAAAACACACTGTTGGAGAGACAGCTCTCTCTGGAGGCTTCAGTCTTGATTTACTTACTCCTGGTCGTTGTCCTGATATTCCATGGCTTTCAGACAATTAAAAAAACCCTTGATATATGGACTTCTGTGAGAATAATTGGCTGAGACCCCTTGTGGGATTTCTGGGTGGTTTTATGTGGTATAGCAGTTGTTGGCATAGCTACTTTTGTGCAGCTGGGTAAGGCTGTAGTGGAAAATCCAAGGCTGGTTGCTCCATGTTACCAAATGTATGACTACACATAGGTTTAAAGTAATTTAAAGCTTCCAAATATTTTAAAATCTTCATATACTTTAAATAGTTTTGAAAGCATGAATTTAAGGGAATAATCCTAAATTGAAGAAAGGAATTCTGAAAGCTCTGAGTAAGCCAGAAAAAAGCTAGGGTTTTCTCAGGTGCAAAGGGGAGTAGAGGAAGGGAGAAAGGCCACGGAGCCTTTCAGAAGTCCACTAGTGCTGTTGCCAAAACTCTGCCTGTTTTGTGCATTTCTTCTCCTGTGCTTTTGCTCAACTGAACAGTCTCTCCAGAAATCAGCAATTGGAAACACATAACAAGTAATTCTCTTTGCCAGGTAAATGGGAACAATAGTTGAGTGGGAAAGAATGAATCACTGCCATTAACAAGAAAACTGGGGTTGCTCTCATCATCAACACAATGCAGTGTCTATTCTCAAATGTCAGGGCTAATAACTCACCATTTACAAATTAGACTTAACCCCCTCCCACACAAACCCACATAGCCCATGCTAGCCTTCAAACTTAGGTTATAGCTGCCTTTCTCTGAGGGCTACCAATAAAACCTTCAAAATACATATCCTCCAGACAGTCTGGCTTCTTTCAAGATCAAATACTCTTCCCATTTTCCCTCTGGATTTTGTTTTAATTACAGCTACATCACTGAAAAATGTGGAAAGCCCATCTAAGGCCCTAATTATCCTTAATGTAAGAGGACCATTATTGTCTACAGATGAAATGAATAATACAACCAGTAAGAAAAATTCCAAAGTTTTGATTACCTTAATAAATTCCTAAAAGTGAAGGAACTCACAGATCTTTATCCAATGCAACCACAAATTATTAATGCAGGTGGGAGTATCAAAAGCTAGAGTGTTTCAGCTGGCATCTTACAACATCTGTTGAGATGGAGTTTTTCATCCAGTGTACTGATGGATTATAACTATAGCCACCCAGAAAAGGTGTAAGAAGGATGCCAGTTTCCTAGATAGCCATCATGTAGGTGTAGAACATGAGATGCTGCTAATTTCAGATGCTCATCAGGATATTAATAACCTCTATACTTTGAAAGTAATGGGCTTGTTTGAATTCCTGATCCTGAAGTATAGAAGATATCCAGGATATGTTTTTCATTCAGGATGGCTTTTAAAGCAAAGTTAAAACAGGTAACTGGAAAAAAGGACACAGAAACAAATTTGGGACTTGTTAGTAGAGTCCACTTAGCAAATTCTGATTGCCCAGTCTGACACCAGCAGCTTTTTATTAATGAATAAAACATTCTTTCTTTCTTTGCAGATTGAGAATTCTTCAAAGTGATTTACACGCAGTTCTTAGCACAGCTGTTTGCTGGGGGTGTGTGCTCTGTGTGGGGGATCTATCAGCAGTCTGGCTACCTCTGTGTGATCTTGGGTAAGGCCTGGATAAAAATCAAAGGCCAGATTGTTCTGTTTTTCCAAATGTGTTGCCTGGGGCCTGCTAATTAATAGAATGTCTAGGAATGTCATACATCTATTCAAAAAAAAGCGTCACTTGAAAATTGCTATTGTTTTAATTGAATGTTGTCATTTTCACATAGTGACCAATATCTCAGCCTACCAGTCTTCTTGAAAGAGCAAACTGGAACATGAGAAAACTGGACACTCATAGGGAAATGCTGTCTGTTTCCAAGTTATTTTTTAACATAGGTCTCACAGAGTCATAAATGCTCTCACATGTTGACTGGGGTCCTTGTCCTGGAATCCAGACTTGTATTTCATTCTTATGAATTATTCCAACACAAGCCAGTGCTGGAGGCTGAGTGTAAACAGGGTTAGAGAATTGAGCTGATTTTGACCTAGCAATGGAGCATAACTCTGGAAACATTTGCCGGAGATACGGCACTTTGTGTCATGGACAGGCCAGCTGAAACTCTGAGGTTGTGCATGGCAGTAGGCATGCAGGGATGTCTACCAGTAAGTGCTTGCAGGATTGGGTGGTAGGTGGTCCTAATTTATTTGCTGTTTTAACAAAAATCTGGGATTTGTTATGGAGTGAGTTAGTTCCTCTGGGAAAGGTGGGTGTAACTTGTCAGGACATGAAGGATAACTAACCTCAGACATTTGGGAAGTTGTGTGTGTGTGTGTGTGTTTTGATGCATATGATTTTGTTATGTAAAATAGTGAGGCTCACCCCCTGCTCTGCCTGTGGGTTTCTGCACAGTTCTTTTGAAGGAGAAGGGTAACTCATATGATGAGGTGAGAAAGAAGATGAATGGAAATAGAAACCAGGAGGAATCACTTCTTCAGCTGAATAGTTATAAGTGCTTCTAGAAGTCAAAAATTTTTGTCCTGTTTCACTGGGCATATGTGGGGGAAAACAGAAAATTATCTAAAGGTTACATCTGGATTTTTGCAAATTTATTTGGCCGCAATTTTTTTGTATATGATGAGAGACATTCTGTAGGATATCTGAATGTAAGCAGTCCCCAAATGCACTACATGCTGTCAAAAGAAGGTAAAATCCTTCTTTTTCTTCTCTCTGTAAGTCTTGGATTGGAAGCTGGTTTTCATTTGATTTGTTTCTATCAGTGCATTAGAGCAAAGGTGTGTGCTTTGGACCATGGGTATAATTTTGGAGGCTTTCTTATGTTGAAAACTCCCTCGGTTGGCAAATAGATCATTCAGTGCTGTGTTTTCTGGGAACCCAGCAAAGATGATGGCATTTTGGAGGCGGAAAGAAGCAATAGGGAATGAGGGGGAGTATCTTTTTATCTGTCAAATGCAGTTGTGGTATCTCTGCAACATTGTGCTTTAAGTGCAGTGTGCTGGTCTTGGCTTTTATGAGAGTTCTGGAAGAGTTTTGTGCACTGCATAGTCTGATTGACAAAGAGGTTTTCTGTCCTCGTATGACCTTCTTTTAATTTTAAAAAAAATTCAATAAAAGTTCAGCCACACAGCAAGAGATGAATTTAAAGACTGCACACCATGTGACAGTGGTAAAACTTTCATAATAGCCGTCATATTTGTTGGTTTAAAAATCAACTTCATTGTCATAGTTAATAGTTTGCAGCTGCTGTAGAACAGAGGCAAGTTGCTATGTATGTGTCAGCCCTAAATGCAAGTAAGATCCACTGACTAGGACGACTGGGTTAGTTTTTCCTATCTATTGGTAGTATTGCTGATCATCATCTCTACGCGATGAGAGGATTTCATTGCCACATTTCAGCACTGCTGAGCTGATTATGTGAACTTGCAAGTAAAATAAACTTGTTTTCAATGTCCTGCCAAAATATACTCCACAATATCCCATTAAAAAGGCTTCCAGGGTCATGCATAAGTAGGTGCAAATCTACTGCAAGTAGGTGCAACCCCCTGCAAATCTATGGGATATCACAGCATTGATTTAACTAATGAAGGTAAGTTATATGAAAAGTGTTAAAGAATCAGAATTTAGCACCTAATGTGAAGCTCAATAATAAAAGTCTTTCTGGAAGATCACAAGGTAGGTTCTCTGCCAACTTATAACATATGAAAGTAGTTATAATTTGCACCAGGTTCATATCAGATGGGAATGGGAAATAGATGAAATAACTCTGTCTCTCTCATGCTGGCGATGTGCAGAAGGTGTGTAAAGTTAAAACAGTCCAGTGGTCAAAGTGTAGCAAGCAGGCTGGGCAGGCAGAGGAATATGTGAAGTGTCTGTTGATTATCCTGTACTGAAGGCTATCCAAGAAAACCTCTCTATGGCATTAGGAGTTGTGGCAACAATGGGCAATTATGTCTAAAGGGATCTTTTGTGCATTTAGGCTGGGCAAATGGAGTGTTACTGAGATTTAGGGAGATCCTACTTTATTTCTTCTCCTCCTCCTATCTGCTGTTAAAATAGAACTGAATTTAAACTGTGGACCCTAAGCTGAAGAATGATGTACGAGGGATATCCCTTTGAAGTGATGTCAGAAGGAATGTGGTTATTTAAAGCAGAACATCCCTTGGTGTTTTAGAGAAGTCATGGAGTTCAATAGGTGCATGTCAGGCTGCCTAGGATGCTGTGTTCTCATGGCTGATAGTCAGCTTCACCTTCAAGAAAGTAAATAGTAGAGGAGCAAGAAAGCTCCTAATGACTGAGCTTACAAGAAGACAGTACTTTTAATGCTGAAGTCAAAGACTCAGAGCCTAAATGGTGGGAAAATTTCCCCAGGGAAGAGGCAGCCCACACAGTCCTGCACTAGATTACTGCTAGTGCTACTTCACTTATTTGGTTGAGATTTCTCGTGTGTTTCCTGGGCCAGAACCTGACCCACAGGTCTCATTTACAGTTCAGAGAATTTCAGTTTGGCATTTCTGTGAATATTGTGTAATTGCAATAATTTCAACTCTTGTTATTCCTTCAAACTTGGATAATTTCTCAGTGTGCTAGTTTATTTTATTCACATAGAGACTGTCACTGGCACTGAAGTCTAAAGTAAATACATGGGATATCTAGTTAATCTGTGGTTTCTTTTCTGCTGGCCTTTGGTCTTTACCGGTTTATGGAGCTTGCTTTGTTTCACAAACAAATGGAAGTGTATACAAGAAGGGTGGAACCTTCAACGCACCCTGGTCAGTGTGTGAGAGCTCGAGGAGAGTGGCTCTGGAGTCTGAAAATGCCACACAGTAGGTACCTCCCCCTCTTTCTGAAGTATATTCCCCATCCTCCTGATGGAGTTTCCTAGCCCTGAGGAGTGAGGGACATCTGGGCTGAGCCCTGGTTATTTGTCAGCTAATTCACAATTAGACAAAATGTCTTTCCACAGAAAGAGTAGAGGGAAGGAAGATCATAGAAAGGCTCAGGGCTCCATCCAGCATGGGGCTGAACACTTGTGGGGCATCCACAACTTCTGTGGGAAACCTGTTCTGTGCCTCACCACCCTCAGAGTAAAGATCTTTTTTCCAACATCTAATTAAATCTCTCCTCTTTTCATCTAAACCCCTTGTTCCCCCTTGTCAGTATATGACCATTTAAAATGTCATTCTCCCTCTTTTTTTTATAAGCCCCCCCTGGAAGATAGCAGTAAGGTCTTTCCAGAGCCTTCCCTTCTCCTGGTTGAACAACTCAACTCTCTCAGCCTTTTCTCACAGGAGAAGTGCTCCAACACTCCAATAATTTTTGTGGCCCTCCTCTGGACTTGCTCCAATAGGTTCATGTTTTTCTTGTGCTGGAGGTCCCATAGCTGGATGTAGAACTCCAGGTGGGGTCTCATGAGAGCAGAGTAGAAAAGCAGGACCACCTCCCTTGACTTCTGGCCACACTGCTTTGGGTGCAGCCCAGGATGCACTTGGCCTTCTGGGTATGGCTGTGGGCATACCCAAGATATACTCCTGTTAGAAAAGGTGGGACAGATGTCTGGAAGAGAACAGTTATAGATGTGTTGGAACTATCCCTTTAATATTAGACCTGCATCTACTTTTCTGCCTTTTGGGACAGAGGAACTTGCAAGTTTTTGACCAATAGTCTTCTGTCTCCAACACCCTTGAGTGTTTCCTGAAGGTCGTGGACAAACCGCCCTGTTTTTCCTTGATGGTATTCATGCATTTCTCCTTTTCAAGGAGACTTCTTCATTTAGGCCTGCAAGGGCAGTTGGCTGCTGTGATTAGAGAAAGAGGGTGGACTTTATCTAATTAAGTATAAAGGTATCTGAAATGGAAATGTGCTATTGTAGTAGTCCTTGATCATTCTCTTATAATCTGTGGATATGAAGCCAATGTAGTTAAGGGACTGTAGGTGCCGGCTCTACTAATCCTGGAACAGATGTGTAAAATGGCAAATGGACTCTGTCCATAACAGTGTCTTTATCTCTTAGTTAGAGGGGGACTGAGGCAAGAAGAACAGCCCCAGAATTTTGTCTCCTGATTACAGTGGTGGAACAGTTTGTAAAGATGATGATCTGTATTTTATCTTCCTTCTCATGTTGCCTTCCTTCTCGCCTCTAAACATTGACATAACTTTGCAGGGTAGGCATGAATTAAGCCTGTTGAACATAAATTTTGATTTTTGTCATTATAACTTTGCCTAGAACAGCGCATAATAATCTACTGGCATTTTGGATCTGCAGGAGAAAACCAGAATGTTTCCACCATCAAAGGTCTCTTGGAGTTGTTGAAAGAAGGTTGGAACAGTCCTGGTTTTTTTACTTTCTTTTCTTAAGGTATTTTTCAACCTATCTGATTTCCAAAGAGAAGTCTGATTTTTATTTTACATTGCCCCACCCCTGTGGCGTTTTTGACATTGGCCAGAAATGAGGAGCCTTGAGTTGGAAAGGTGTCATCAAAACAATGACTAGATATACTTGGAAGAAATGTTTATTATTTGGCTTCCTGCCTTTGAGAGCTGCTAATTACCAAGCAATTACGACCAGACATTATTTTTCACTGTCTAAAGCTCCCTCTTGGGTTTAATATCTGTCAGAAAACAAAAACCAGAAAAGTTTTGAGGAGTCCAAAAATGGCCAAGAGATGTATAAATATTTCCTCAGGGCATCCTTTGCTACCTTGGACTTCAAGGCCAGGAGTTTGGCTATCACTGCCTCCTTAGAAAGCATTCTTGGCTCCAGTGTCCTGATCCATCTTTTCTCTCCTGGCTTTTCAAATAATCAAATCATAAAAGTAGTTAGGGGAGTACATTATGCATCTGTAACTTCTGTGATCTTTGGATGCTTTAGGAGTCAAAACTCCACATGGATTTGCCATAGCTGAGGGCTGTGTATTTGACTCAGAAATCCTTTTGCACGCAAATTAGAGGGCAACCAGTGCAAAACAATGTGGTTATAATGCATTAGCTGAGCAGGAAGCATGGAGATCTGTCTCTGCTCTGTCAGGAAACAATTTGTCTGTGGAAATAGCATGGCACAGTGCTTGGGAAGACAATGCTGTGAGCAGTGTTCAGTAGGCTGGTGGCTTGAGAAGGTCCTACAGGGGCACTGTCAGTGCATCAATAGGCCTGATTTATCACTGTATTATATTAATTCTACTCCAGGGTGACTCCATTCATGTCAGTGAATTTATCACTGGGTAAAGCTGGTGAAAAATGGT
Organism: Sylvia atricapilla; assembly: GCF_009819655.1. Lineage (NCBI taxonomy): Eukaryota > Metazoa > Chordata > Aves > Passeriformes > Sylviidae > Sylvia > Sylvia atricapilla. Next base: position 45,252,930 of record NC_089145.1, read on the forward strand.
GCCTCATCCCTCTTGCTTTTTGCATGAATTTCTACCACAGAGCCTCATCGATACTTTCAGTTCTGTCCTCTTCATGCCCAGCTGTGACAAGGTGGGAGCTAGAAGCTTCTCATTATTGCATAGAAGAGTTGGGATGTATTCCTGGTACTGGCAAAAATTTCTGAACCCCAAATTTGCCAACTAATCCTTAAAAATGCATTCTGGTGAAGACAGACACATGAATCTTACAGTGTCATTCTTGAGAAGGCACTTTGAAAATGGGATTTACTGTTGAGGTGGAACACCAGAGACTGTCACACCACTAAGCTGAGAATAAACAGAGAAGAAAGCCTACATGAGAATGTCATGAAAGTGGGTATAAATGAGGGAGGGAGTAAACTCTTGCATCCAAACAGAGTTTGACATTTGCCTGTAACATGCAGGTGCTTTGCCAGCATGAAGAACAGAACTGAGAAGTGAAAATCTACATCTCCATGTTCGTCTTTCAGCAGGCTTCCAAGCATGCACATTTCGTTCAAAATCACTACCAAGCTGTTTGTGGTACATCTGTGCCAACTCCAATGTTTTATGTAGTCATCGAAGCCAAATCACTGTGACCTGATGTGACTCAATTTTCTAAAAGGGTGCATCTTGAGAATTCTCATTTTCTTCAGTTCAAAGTGAAACACTAGGAAAAGTGTTGGAATGGATCTGAAAACAGTGCAGCATTCTTATGCAGAGGAAAGAGTGCCATTCAGGCAAATGCCAGAAGAAAATCTGTCTTGGGTGTGTTTTTCAAAATGAGTCTGAAATATTCATTGGAATAGAGTCAGGAATATGAGACTTAAATGAACTCATTTACATGCTCTGATTTTGCCTATATCTGTGGTATTGGGAAGTGCAATAATAAATTCTAAGTGCTCTGTTCCTGAAATTTTAGTTCACTTTTTTTTTTTTTTTTCTCTGCATGGAAATTTATTTAAGAGTGTATGTGAAGTCTGGTGGTTTTTCTCTCTGTTTTTTTTTTTTCCTCCATATTTCTCTTTGTTCTTCTCCATATTTCTCTCAATATAAGTTTTATAACTTTGTGTGACTTTTAAATCTGCAAAGGATATGGAGAAAAATAAAGTGAGATTTTTTTTGGTCTTTTGTTTTGCTGCTGTTTTTCTTGGATTATAGAAAAATTCTTGTTTATATATTCAGCTGTTTAGATATGTTCTCATGCATAGGCCATGGTTTATCATGCGTTTTATTCTTGTTTCCTCAAATAATACTGAATACTAGTAAAATTTTCCAAAGTTCTTCAAATTGAGGTCAGATGCTTTCAGGCTCATAAATCCTCCTGGTCAATGTAAGATATTTTGATACTTGAAATTTGTCACCATCTTTCTCTTCAGTAGCACTGCCTGGTTTTAGCTTCATCTGAGATTGAACTGAGCAGTTAAACATTGTCAGAACTTATAATCAACAGTTGGATTTATGTGTAATAATACTTACCAGTGATGCTGGGTTGTTTTGTTTTTTGGAGGTTCCCACTACACCAGACAACAACAGACACAAATAATAGTGGCTCATCCTGTTTTTCCGTGCAAACCATGAAAGTTGTTTAATTTTTTAAAAAAATATAGTAGTTCATGGGAGGCTTTCTTCTGATGAAATTAGATTCAGTATCATAACTGATGAAATAAGGAGGAGGAGATTACCCCAAATGACCTTTATGTCTGAATCTTTGTTTGGAAGGAAAAAAAGACTTTTTTGAATGTACTTCCAGATAGTATCTACATTTCTTAGAAACTTGCAGGGCTTCTTGTGGGAAACCCCCAAACTATTTCTGTGTGGCTTTGGCCAAAATTATTTGGTTTTCTCTTACCAAATTTCAAAAAGGTTGAATAGTTGGCTTTTTTGAAGGAAAGGCAATACTTTCCATATAGAAAAGTCCCTGTGTTTTTTTAGCACTGCTTTTTTTTTTTTTCTTTCCACATTTCTGACAAGCAAAAGAGTACAAAAGTACCTGGAATTACAGTTCTTATGTCATGAAATTTCTAAGTGAAAAATAAGATTTACAGTCTCTGAGTTTTTGCCTGCTGCAGCACCAGTCAGTGCCAATACATTGGGCTTACAATTTGACAAAAATAAAAACACAGATTAGTGTTTCTTCCACTGCAACATTGCAAATACCATTATGGCTAATTGCCATTCACACCAGTCAGTGAGGAATAGGGGCTGTAGTTGCCTAAATAATCTGTACAATTACTGAAAGGGATCAGCTGCTCTTTTCATACCCCTCTGCTGTGATTGCTGGAGGGTTCATGTTAGTGCAAAAGGTGTCAGATAAGGAAACTTTGCCAAATGAAAACTAATAGTATGAAAAAAAGGAAAGTTAATGTGGACGGGAGCAGTGGTGTAAACTGAGGTAATGTAATTTGGTTGAAGTCTGAATTGATATTGCTTTGAAATTGCAGTGCAGTCACGTTACATGCTTGAGATTATACAGTGTTGTTGCCACAGGAAATTACAGATGCTCAGTTTTGTGGTGCAGCTCTGTTTAAAACTAGGCTTGAATGCTATACCTTCTGGGTAGTGTGCTTTATGGGCTGTTTCAGCAGGTCAGCATGAAGCAACAACCCTGATCATGAATCTTTGTCCCTTATGAGTGAAGGAGTCTGTGCTGGTCTGCATTGACCTTCCTAGACACATGGAAGAGTTTGTCAGGTGATGTTTTTTTTTTTTCCTATCCTTGTCTCCGTAGACTGTGGGGATACATTTGCAGAGTTTGAAACTGCTTTTCAGAATGTGGGAGTACAGTATTGTTGCTGTTCTGTCTATTTCTTATATTAAACCAAGAGATTGTACCTCCTGACTTCCCTAAATCAGGCTTGGAGCCTTCAGTTATGATTGAAATTAAGATGAAGGCTTAAATGCAGGGATTAGATAGTTAAGATGAGGGTTTAGAAAATAGCCATTTTTGCCACGAGATAATTTTGTGATATTTCTGTTAAGAAGGCTCTTCAACAAAAACTGGAAGGAATTCGGCCATAAGGAATTCCAGCAGTGAGAATTTGAGATGTTTGGGAAATCAGGAGCAAACTGAAACTGAGGTCTTAGAAATGGTGGTATTTTTTTTTCTGCTGCCAAAAAGCAAGCCAAGTTATTTTGTCCTGAACAATCTGTAGATTTAATCTCTCTTGAAGTGCCCAAGGGGTTCTCTGACAGAGTTTTGGAATCTGTGGTTCTCCTTGGTGCTGTGTTTTACAGCTTCATAACAAAACACTGAAGCTGATTTCTGTAATGGATAAAGTGGAGTTCAGTATATATTTGATCTCTTTCAATAACTAGAAACCTTAACCATTTTGTAAACAAAGACTCAGCCCAGCGTGAATATGCCTAAGAAAAGAGAAATTTTATTGGATTGTGGAAGTAGTGTATCTTGTATCTTCTTCACTTATTAAAACATAAGGCCTTAATTTAAGAGTTAGGAATAAGAAAGATGACAAAGAGTAGCACTAGATTGGAAACTATGCAGCCTGTGCCTTACCCCAGTGAAAACAGTTATGGCTGAGTCATTTTGATGAAAGCATGTACAGCCAATAAATTCAATAAATAGATATATTTAAACACATGGAGGCAATGATTACATGAGGAAACTTGAGAACAATATTTTAAGGTGTATAAAGTTTTTTCATTTGCCATGAAAATGAATATCTATCGTATAGATTTCCTTTCTCTTTCCCACAGTCTGTGAAAAGTTGAGGCCAGAAACAGCTTGAAGGCTGAACATGGTATGTCTTTAAAATCCAGCCATTCTTGTGCACATCTGCCAGTAGTGGACATTGACCTTCTCTTTCCTGCTGTGAGCAGACGTCATTCAGTTCAGGAAATATCAGAGAAGTGACACAGCTCTGGCTTAGCACAACAGTGACCCTGCAACACGTGGCCTTGAATATCTTATTGTGCTGGCAAACCAGGATGTCTGAGCATTCCCAATACATACAGTCTTTGACATGGTTAGCAAGGGTCATGACAGTTTAATCTTTGCCCATCTCTTTTAGCTATAGATGTGATTAACAGTGGGAAAAGCTAATGAGCAGATAAACAGAGATATTTTGAACTTCCAAGATTTCTGAGATATTTAGGTAAAGCAGGGTAGGGCAAAATTTTGCATAGAAAGGTAATGCCTTTTACTAGGTGAAATGATAGAACTGGGAAGAAACAACGACCCTCATTTGATGAAAGCTTATTACTTTTCCCCAACTTTTACATCAGTTGCTCCAGTGATGTTTGCAGCTGGGCAAAATCACTATTTTTTACTGCAATTACTTATTTATTAAGTTTAAAGACAGAAAGCAAAATAATATAACTATCTGCATTGTGTGGATGTTGCAATGTGAAGCAATCCTGAGGAATATACTCTTGTGTAAACTGATACTGTGTTTTAATTTGTGTATCTATAGTAGGAAGTGTTTAGACTGAACATCAAAAAATTGGAAATGTGATATTTTTCTAGGAATATGTGTACCCAAATGTATATTCAGGTGAGGATGAAACATATTAACACTGTGATGTTTGTATCAGGTACCCTTATTTTACCTGAAGTTATGTGTCTGACCCCATCACAATCATGTGCCATGATAGCAATCCAGTTTCACTGAAGTGTTAAGTTCACTGCTATTCAGGAAACTGTTTCTTTGAATTCCCTTTTCTCTGTTTCTAATAAATCTTGGTTTTGGCTATGATCACTCTTGCCTAGGTAATTTTACAAAAATGCCTGTAGAATGCTGACAAGCTCATCAGCTTTGTGGAGAAGACCATCAGACTTTCCAGAACATAAAAGTTCCTCTCAGTGCCAATCACTAGACTGGAAAGAGGTTATTCAGTTATTTTTTAGTAAATATTGCCTGCCATCAGGCTCTAGTGAACAAACAAACAAAAAGAAGGCAGAATCTTGAAGACTAGAAGAAGGCTAAAAATTAGTGTTGGTGGGTGGTCATATCATATAAAAAAAAAGATGAAAACTGTTTAATTTATGCTTGGCTCTTGCAGCGCATGAGGAATGCCATCCCTTAGCCATCATATCATTTGGAGCATTAGTCACAAGAGGAGCTGTGTGTCTCACTGGTAGTATCTACATATGGGAAATATTCAGAGGATTTTTTGTTAGGATACATCCACGGCTGGCTGGACTCTCATGAGCTGTCTGGCACAACCAGAGCATGTTGTATGGGCAGCTCTCTATCTGCACTAAGGTAATTTTGGCTTGTGAATAAAACTGTCAGACCTGCTGGACTCCTGTGTTGCAAGTGGCATTTCGAATGGGTGCCAAAGTCCTTAGAAGTGATACAGTGGGTTAAACCTAGAAATCTGAGTTTGCCAAGTATTGTCACAGATAAATTCTTTCAACAGTTGTTCTAAGACATCTTATTTAAACATAAGGCCTTAATTTCAGAGTTAGGAATAAGAAAGATGACAAAGAGTAGCACTAGACTGGAAACTATGAAGCCTGTGCTTGACTCCAGTGAGAATAGTTATGGCTGAGTCATTTTGATGAAAGCATGTACAGTGCAAAGACAGTGGCTAAGACAGAAACTAACAGCTTCAGAAAATGAATGAAAAAGAATTCTTACTCCTATTCGAAAAAAAAGCATTATGTCTGATTTCCTATCTGTAAAAAAAACCCCTCAGAATAAACACAGCTGTTTTATATCTTGAGGTAGAAAACCAATGTCTTCTTCATGCTTTATGATCTATAAATTTAGTATGTCTGGCCCCTTGCATAGTAACTCATAGGCATTTTCCACCTAAGGCAGGTTGCACGGCGTGCTTGAAGATGAAGTTTAAAGTGTCTGTTCCAATGGCTACTTTCAGCCTCACATTTGTATGGAGTGAAATGCACAGGCTCATTTCTGGCTGATCATTCAGTAGTAAAACTTAATACCAAATTCATAACTTTATTAGCATTTTTATCATTTTGTGACGTCATCGTTCTAGGATCAGGTTGGGTTCAGGCAAGGGACGTGATGCGTTGGTTATAGGACACATTGGCAACCTGATATCTGCATGTAATATGATTTGTGATATATGTGAGCTAGAAATATATATGTAAATGCCACATTTGGGGAGAAAACTTCCTAAAACATGGCAAGCCAGAAGTTCTTATATATATGTACTTGGACTTAATCACTTACTGAACAGAACTTAAATAAACAAATGAGACTTAATTTGTGCTTGGTAGAAAGTTCCATCCTCTTTCCAGTGAAAACTTCACCATTAGGTCTTAATGAATAATTAATATTTCACTTTACTTTCTGAACTAAAAAATCTAATAAAATATTTCAGACTGACTCATAATGAAAAAAATTTGTTTATCTCACTGAAATGAAAAATACAAATGTAATGCAAACAAAACATTTTTTCTGCTTACAATAAACATTTTCTGCACCAAAATACTTCATTTCATATATTTGTGGGATTTTTAATTCTCCTTAATTTTTAGTACATTTCAAAAGAAAACAATTATTTTGAGAAGTCAAACCATTAAAAACAAACAAATATTTTCAAGGCTTTTATGTAGCCCTCTGATATCATCCCAGCTACATTTTATAGCAAATAATTTACTGAGTGGTTTGTTTTCTTTTTTTTTTTTTTTTTTTTTTTTTTTTTTTTTTTTTTTTTTTTTTTTTGGGGTTTATTTATAAATGATTCCTTTAGCTGTTCTGGACATTTTCTGATGGCTGCTTGCCATGGTGTAATGTGTTTCGCAAGGTTTTCAGAGAATTGTGGTGCATATGGTTTGTGCACCTGAAAAATAAATATGGATAAATACATGTGAAGGCCCTTCCTTATCTATGGCTGGTGCAGGCTGCAGGTAAGGCTTGTCCTAATCTTGAAAATCTTTAATTTCCACAGGGTAAGTAAACCTTTAGGCTTTGTTTTTTGTGCTTGGAAGGGAATCAGACTAACACTGTGTTATCTAATTCTTCATCTTCTCTACATTTCAGGTCTCCATTTAGTTGATTTTGGAAAGCGTGAAGTGTTTGAGAGGATTAGAGACAGCAGAAGAAGAAGAATTCAGAGTATGTATTGAGTAAGGGATGTTGACTGTGGAGGGAGATTTTGGAGCTTGTTGTGTTTGTGGACAACTACATCACAGAGTTCATTTGACTCCTCTGGGTTCATAACCTTGCATAGCCTGGAAGGCAGGGCCCATTGGAAGGAGTCAGAATTTCAGTGCAAATGATTTACCCAGCTGTTAAGATAACACTTAAAGAGATGGTGGTAAGATAATTTTTTTAAGGTCTAATTTAAACTGACAAACACACTGAAAACTGCAGATGAGCTCTGGCTGAAAAGTAGAGTTTGTGAAGCCTTTCCAAGCTCAGGCAGGTTGAGATCCAAATCTTCTCCTACTGCTCTGGCTTTTGATTGCCTTTAAATTCCTCTTTGGTTCTTTTTTATGTCTTCTGTAAATCTAAGATGGTAGGAACATCTGGTTACAAGGGATTTACAATTGTTTGGGTGGGTATGTAATGAGTATTCACTTTTTCTCAAGTGAAGCCCTCATTCCTGAGCCAAACTCAGTGTCCATAGATGCCTAAAAGTTTGCTGTCTAGCTCACAGTTCCACCTAGGAATAGTTTAGTTCTACTAAATTTTCCAATATCCAAAGTACATGACTTTTCAAAGGCTTTGCTTCATTCATTTCACAGTGAGGCTGATCTGCTCTTAGCCCCAGTGTGATGGCTACTAGTGAAGAGGCCTCAAGAGTTGCTCTGTGTATTTTTGGACAGGGTAGAAATATTATTATTGTTAGACACATATAACACCACTCAACTCTTCATGCTACAGAATTGACAATTATCTGAGTGCTGCTTTTCTTCTTGACCAGTATTGAAACAGCAACTAAAATTTGCACCAGTAGCCAGGAAGTCTGCAACTGATGAAGCAACAAATACAAAAGCATGTTTTCATTTCAGCATTCCTCATTTGACAAGTGTTTACCTAGACAGTGTGTAGTCAAAATAAATTGTCATTTTTTGCAACCCCAAGTATTTGATATGTCAAAACTCCTGTGATAACAGATAAACAAAATCTGAAGTTTCCAGATGGATAGCTGTACTGCAAGCAATCTACCCATGATTCAAGTTTGAAAATTATTTGAATCACTTGTTGCAATACAAGCACATGTCTTAAAACATTAGGACTTCTATCACAGAAGACTTGCTGTGATAATGAAAATAATCTTAGTTTCTATTCAAATAGGCTATGTGTTTTGATTTTGGTGGATCTGATTTTACCTAATTCTCCACACTTTCTTAGATGTCCTGCCAAAAGAAAGCAGTGGAAAATGTTCCCCAATGAACCCAACACAGGCAGATAGACCAAAACAATCCTTGACAGGAGAGGTCTGCTGTATTCATGTTCTAGTGAAATTGTGAAGAATGCTGTTACATATGTCTCCTGTGACTTATCTCCTAAACTTCTTACACTTTTCCACGATGAGTTCATTGAGAAGCAGCCTGAATGCCCAAAGCTTGATTTTTCGGAGGAAGTTATATCTGCCCTCTAGTAGTCTTTGTGATTTTACATACTTCAAGGTTCAATCTGAAGTTAAGTAATATAATTTTTGTTCTGTATGACATTTGAGAGATGTGGTTTGCAGATATTAAAAACCTCATGTGTGGACCTTAAAAGTATAGATACCTGGAAGTGGAAACTGCAATTAATTTCTGAATCCTTTTTTCCTCCCTCCTTCATTCCTATCCAACTATGTATCTCATCTGTGCCTACCAGGAATAGATGCAGAAATACACATGTAATCTACAAGTTCCATATTAGCTCTTTCTGAACGAGCCATGGAAGATCTCTAACTGCTCATTACCTGGAATGGTCAAGCTTTTGTGTATTTTTTATGTAGACTAGAGAGGAAGTTTACATCAAGTCGACAATTTTCAGTTTTAACTGAGGTCAGAAGGGCATAGGCTCAAGCACTGAGATTCTGACACTAGTCATGAAATTGCTTGTAACTTTGTATAATTTTGTATATTTCTTGTAGCTTGTATAATTTTGTATATTACTGATGAAAAGCTCATACAAACAGCTTCTTGAATTTTAGAGAAAATCTTCCCTGTTTCTCTATGAGCTCAACCCCGAAATTTCTTATAGTTATGTCAGTTTTACACAGCTTTCTTTGTTGAATTTGGTCCTCATATGTAGCATCTGAAGAAAGACTCATATTTTTGAGGGAATATGAAAGGGAAGAAAACTGCATTGCACTGGAGCCTCAATCCATATCTCATCTCTTGTCTTCATACAGCAACAGCTACTACATCTACAGTAAAGGAAAGCTGAAATATCCCCGTATCTGTCAAAATAAATAGCTGAAATTAAGAAGAAATTATTTTCGGACCCCATACTCACACACACTTACTTTCTGAAAAATGCAATTTTGTTGCTGAATTCATTGTTCTATCTTGCATAGCTACAGAAATCATTAGTGGTCATAAATGATTCATACCTTTTCAAAGTCTACTGACTCAGTGACAATTAGAAGCAGTTTGTTCCTCAAGTCCACCATAGATAACGCAAAGAAGTCTTTAGAGTCTTTAAACTTTATAACATTTATGACAATAATATCTGAAAAAACTTTACCCTCACATAGCATTGTGTGTGGTATTGGACTTGGCCTTGAGACAGAAGAGAAAGAAGCCCATTATGTAGTGTGTTCTTTTAAACATAGCCTAAATTATATGTGTCTAAATTAACACCCAGTTTCATCACTGCTTTCTAGATGTGACCCTTTAGTTTAATGTTCATGTTTTAAACAGAAGGTTGGAGCAAGCAAGCAAGCAAGCAAGAAAGAAAGAAAGAGAAAGAAAGAACTGAAAAAATGTAATTTCCATTGTGAAAATCCAGTGGTATTTGATACTAGTTGGTGCTACATAGATTTGGCTCATATCTCTACATTTTCTGTAGTGTTGGTATTATGAATCTTATTATATACAGTGCAAAAGAACCCGAACCCCAATGTATGAAACGATGTCTGACATTTATAAAAGTCACTACAACTTTGTAGACTATGTAAAGGTCTCAGTATAAAGTATATTGAGGGGTTGGAATAGAATCACTAAGGTCCCTTCTAACCCAAACTATTCTATGATTTTCTGATTCTATATGCCATATTACACAGCTACTAATTGTTGTGTGGGAGTAGCTTGGTATCTACTGATGAAAATCTGCATCTTAGATAAGCTTAATAATTTTATGTGGACACTGAAGAGGAGAAGGGTTTTACTAGACCATTATTTACAGTCTTCTGCACTGGAGATGAACTACATCATGTAATTCCATCCCTAACCTCATTGTCTTTCATCAATAGCCAATGAAGTACTTTTTACTTCTCTTCTTTCAGGAAGCTCTTTCGAGGTTTTGTGCAGCTGATTGTAAGGGAACTTGTTGTTTTTTTGGGTTTTTTTTTCCTTTCCTAAATTAATTCAGGCCACTTTATTTCCCTCCCAATATAACCCTATAGTTAGTCCTTCAGTTCTTACCTCATGATAACACAATTCATAGAGAGCAGCCACATTTCATCTGTGCTCACCTTTTTGTCTGTCCTCCCAAAGCAGACTCTCAGTTTCCTACAAGGATGACTAGACTTTCCTTCCACCTGTTCTGGTCTGAGTTCATCTTTGCATAAAACTTAACACATAGCACTGTCCTTAGTTTACTCTTATCTTTTACAATTATATTAATACATCCCAATTTCCATTGGAAATATTTTGCCTTTGCCGTGGGCTAGTATCACACTGTGCTTTATCAACACTCTGGTGACTCATTGCAATCTTGTGATTGAATTCTATGCCCAGGTCTTCTGTGGAATCTGTCATTTCCAGCTGACCAGAACAGTTTTTGTAATGGTACTTATTAGTCACAGGACATTTAGTGAAGAAATATGTTGGCTATCACATTCAGGAATAAGTAGGTTCTACCATACTTGGTAATGTGTTTTTTCCAATATGTCTCAGAAATTTATGTATCCATGCAATGATACAATTTCTGATAGCCATTTTCCTTCCAACAAAATATTAATGAGGTCCTCATCCAGGTTCAGATTTGATCCATGTGAGGCAATGGCAAACTTCTGACCCTAATTCATTTTAAAGCCCTTCATTCAAATTGATTTTGACCTTAAAAGCTATGGTTTTATCCACGTTACTACAGATTTTTATTTGCAGAAATGGTCTTCATTAAACTATGGCAATATTCTACTCCTGATTTTATTTCTAGTTTTCAGAAGATTATCATATATTTAAATATCCACTTTCCAGTAATGAATGTTAGTCCACCAAGCCTTGTTATGGCTGTACTGTCAAATTTCAGGTCCTCCCCTATTGGTTTCATTTCCTCTGGTTTGTAACCTTGCCACCTTTCATTGCTTTCCAAATAGCAAAGTTGTCTCTCTGTTACCTCACCCATTTCAACTCAATCCCTTATAGTCCTTTCAGTAACTGAACTGTCTCCATGACTACTCCTATATTCTCTGCTTATACTTTTCTCTTTGCTGCTTCTGCTGATATTTTTTTCTTTTTATGAACCCTTTCAACTGTTTTTCTTTCAGCTGTGGAGTGAAGTAGGATTAGGAGAGCTGAACATGACTTTTTTCTAGTTTTCTTCCTGGAGTGTCTTAGCTTAAAGCTCTTCTGAATGGTGATGCTAGTTTGAGTCTTACAAAATCAGTTCCTCTGGAACTCTGGTAGAGGCTGTTTCATGTGGGTATTTTCTCCAAATGCTACCTTGTATATTTGTTTCATTATATTATTTTATTTAGGTGTGTGTCGGACCTGAATCATGACATGATTGCATTTTTTTTTCCCCTGTGGCAAGAAGTTAGAATATTTGTAGAAATATTGTCATTTGCCGTAAGGGGATGTAAACAATTTATTCCTCCTAGTTCAAGAAAAAGCTCCTGTAAAGAGTGTACAAAGTCAAGAATCTTGATTTGGCAGCAGAGTTATTAAACACAAATCTCATGTAAAAGACATTTTGGCTGCCACTTCTCAGAAAGCTGCTTGTGGATGCAGTGTATGCAATGACAAATGTTCTTCCCATCATCCTGATCCAAAGAAGTGTCCCTATGGAAATACTTCTAGAGAGACACAAGATCTTCCATTGGTAATCCTTTATTTCTATGGATGCCTGGCTTTTTGCCAGGAAAGGCCATTTCTTGATTAATCTGAAGGCAGTGTCTGTTTGTCGTATTTCTGATTTCTTCAGATGCCTCTGACTGCTCATCCCAGCTGACTGGACAGCTGGCTTATTCTGAACAGAGCCAGGTAATGCTTCTGTGTGGAGCAGGTGTCATTAAACACAATCAGTGCATCCCATTAAGTCTACCAGATATCTTCTGACTTAGTCAATAATTTTCTGTTTCATTTTAAGGGGCTTGAGAGAAATCCACCAATGTAAGAATACATTTGAAAAGAAATACAGTCATGTTTAGTTTCATCCCTAAATCCAGTTGAGGCTCCAGACAATTCTGCAATCATAACTATTTGGTTGTCAGCCCTCCAATTAATTAGTTGCGAGAAGTGTTCCTGGCTTCAGTAGATGCTACATCTCTTCCAATGTTAGCAGTGGGTCATCAGCTTTTGGAAGAATTCTGCAAGAGAAGATTCTGGCAGTTTATGATCACTTTTTACCTCCATCTTTAATGATTGGTTAGTTAATACAAGAGCTTGTGCTTACTTTTGAAAGTGCAATCGTTATCACTAAACATAGATATTGTATTTCCTTATGTGCAAATTGCCAGGGCAGATGCAAACTGAGAGTTTACACTGTGGATGAAATTTGCACAGATTTTCACTTCTTATGTATTTGAAAGTTTTAATATCCTGAACACCAGAGGAAAAATATTTCTCTTGTTCTTCTTCCTGAGGGGGAGAAAAGAAAAAAAAAAAAAAAAAGAAAAAAAAAAAAAAAAAAAAAAAAGAAAAAAAAAAAAAAAGTGGAACCGAATATTTTCCACTGGTTTATTTTCTGTCTTTGTTCCCATCTACTTACGCTCAGACATTTTCATGTGGCACTTTGGCAAATACAGGTGTATAATTCATGCTGATTCTTTTGTCTGCTTGGAAAAGGCTTCTGTCTTTGGAAAATTTGACCCTATCTATTCATGGACATTTTTGACAACTCTATGTATTTTTTTTCCCTGTTGTTTCAATAACCTCTTGGTTGGCCAAAGGGACACAGTGTTGACACTACATTGGCCAAAAACCTCCTGCAGTTTCAATTGGCAGGGTTATTTTCCAATTCCTTCTCTTGATTACTGGGACATGCAGCTAACTTTATGCAGCTTCTTTGTTTCAGCCAAAAGATGGGAACATTTTGTGGAGAGAGAAGTCTTTACATTCTCTTTATTTTACATTTGAGGTGTCCTTGATGAAGGATGTTCTACATCACTTCATAGTTTTAATAAGAAGCTGTCAGATTTTATCTAACTGAGCATTATTAAGTGAAAGGATACAAATACTTCAATGCAAACATCTTTATACATATTTTCCCTTGCTTGCTAAACTTGCTTCCCCACATCAGTCTTTCAGAATCTCTAAATGTAACACACTTTAATTACATATAATGTGATCATAATGTGATGTAATGAAAAGCTTGTTAGTCTTCAGCACAAGTAAATAAAAGAAAGCAACTCAAAAACCTTGAATTTAATTTGTGTTTTTAACTTGCATGTTTTTCTGTGCATATCTTAACATCTACCACATGTTCCTCTCTTGCCTTCTATTTTTTTTTCAGTGGTGCCTTTCCTGATGTACTCTGTGAGCTTGGAAATAAATAGATAGAGGGGAGAAGAGGTAAATGGGGAAAAAGGAGTTCCTGTCTTGTATTTACCACTTGCAGAAGTGGAGACTGACCCTTTTCCGATACAGTGTTTTAATTTATTTTTCATCTGCTTTCATAGTAATTTTTCTCTAATAGCTTATTCCGTCCAGCTGAAACACAGAAGGCAACAACTTCAATGCTCAGAGAAATCACTTGGCACTGAGAAATGACCAATTACTTGTTAAAACAAGGGCAAGCAAACCCCACTGGGGCAAATCCATTGCCATAGCAATGAATTTTGGCTGATTAGACTTTCGGTCATTCTTCCTTGTGTATACATTTTTGCAATGATATCTGCATCTATATTTTGTTAAAAGCTCAACACCCTTGTCTTGTTTGTCTTATGTTCTAAAAGATCTGCTTTCTTCACATTCTGGTCGCTAAATCTTGTAAAAATTGTCTCAGCATGACATAAATGTCACACATATAAAGTGTTCCTGTTAATATCAAAAAATGAAATGCAGTTGACCAAGTCAAAGGTGGCTATCTGACTACTTGCAGAGTAATAGATAAACTACACTTCTTTGGTATAGGAAGTTTATTTTACCTACAAGAATGGTAATGTGGATGTTAGTTAAATTCTAGGATTGCTGAAGACTGCTCATTCTCATTCATAAAAAAAATACACTTCGTTCAATATCAAGCAGCTGAAATTGTTGACAGTAGATTCCTTTTAAGGTAAAAAAAATTGCATCTTTCTCCTCTCCGAGTTTTCAATGATGTCTGGGATTTCAAAAGAACCTATGGGATTTAGCAACAATTTCCCTTTAAAGGGCACTTGGATTTGAAAGTCTAACTCTTCTAGGTTCTTTCAAAGATACAAGCTGTTATTAATAAACTATCATCCAATGCCTGTAATATTACATCAGGCTTCAGCTTTTTTTAAGTCCAGGAGACCATATGGGTAGTTTATGCTAAACCCCTTCTAGGAACTTCTAGCTATCTTACCAAATATTTAAGAAAATTTTTTGAGTGTGAGAGATCACTGGTAATTTGTTGTCCCTTCTAAGAATTCAGGCAAAGAGGGAGCACTCATTATTTACTGAACTGCTTTAATGAACTACTAAGCACTGTAATGATAATCTGATTTAACTGTGGAGGTGTTCTTATAAAGACAGATTACATTGATTTTAATATATCTGTTTCCTCATATCTAAATGATTTGAAAGAGAAGACAACATAAGTTAATGGGAGTAATTTTATAGTAATATTTTCCATATGTAACTAGGAAATCATGATAGCTTTTGGAGATATTCAGGACATCTTCCTAATGGTAATGTGCTAATACGAAACCATTATGAAATCCGATTTTATAGCCCTCATATCACTTTTCCGTGGAAAACTGCTTTTACCAGGATGTGTCTAGATTTATTGTGGAGTAAAAGTGAAAGTGTTTAAAAAAATCTGTTAAATAATTTTGCAGTTAAAACATGATTGACACATTTACAGGACTAATTCTTCAAGTGTATGCTTTGCACTTTAGAGGGATGATTCTTGAAATAGTAACCTTTCAATTAAAGAAAAAAAATTCCTCACATTATTAGATTTCTTAGGTTAGGTCTCATGGACAGCAGTTGTGAATTCAGAGCCTCCTTCTGTATGATATTACTGTGATTGAGGCAATCATATTGTTGAGACAGGTCCTGCAAATGTTTCCTCACTGTGACTGCTACCAAATCCTAGCTGCCTGCTGCCTCCTAGAATAAACATATGGTAGGAAAGCTGCTGGTGGAAAATTTGTTTTATTTTCAGTGTAACAGGGTAACAATGGTAACAGTTGCCACTGTTCGAAGGGAAACGACTGATTCAAAACAAAACCTTAACCTGGCAACCTGTCAGAGCGAGACAAGCAGTGACGCCAGTCAAAACAGCAAAGGCTGTACTGTTCCTCCTCCCTTGGTCTTTCTCCTACTATGAAAGACTGTATTATGTTTACAGTGTTTATTTTATTTCAGAACCTTTTGCTAATGCAGTTCTCCAGTGCTTTTCTATAGTCAGTTGCTGCTCTTAGGTGGAATACTTGAAGAAGTTGTCAGCCTGTTCTGTCTGTTGCTGTCATGCCTGTGTTGCACTTCAGTGCCTAAAGTTTTCGTGCATGTTACACAAAGCTTGTGCCTTGACTGGAACTGGAGAAGCTGCTCCAAGAAAGGGGTGGGATTTAGCTGTACTCCTTTGGGAATAGGTAAAAGAAGGAGCTGAGAAAGTCAATAGCTGCAGCGTAAACTCTGGCAAGGCATCTGACAATGTCTGACAGAATCTGATGAGGCATCTGACAAAACCCCTCTCATCCCCTCCAACGTGCTGGGTCAAATGTGGACAGAGGGAGTGTTTGGTTGGGTCAGGGTGGACTGCACACCAGGCAGCTGAGTTTTTGGGTAAGGCTGTTATAATCCATCAGTCTGGACCCTCAGATCCTGCACTGTGGCAGAAAGAGGAGGAGCCAGGTGCCACCATGGGGCACGCCAGCTTTGAGGCAAAGTAGCCAAACAATACTATAACTCTACAGCCTACGCATAGAGCAGCAACATGAAAATCAAACTTACCATGTTTTCCACACAAACCTCTTGTGTGGAAGGTCAGTCACCTTACAATGATACTACTTTCTGTGCATAGGTTGAATAATGCCTTTACTTCCAAGGAGATCCTGAAGTGAATAAGTCAGCTGCTGTCACCTGAACAGCATTCTTCACTGCAAGTGTGCACCTTGTAACACACTTCAACAGTGACTATAGCCCAAAGCAGATTAAAAAAAGATGAGCATGAGTCAAATTGTCACTCATCTCTGTGAAAATAAGGTCTTCCATGTTGGTTAGGGCAATAAACAAATGGATTACCCAAGAAGGAATCACAAATACTATCTGCATTCATTGGAGCCAATAGTTCCCAAATAACCTTCTTAAGCCAGGAAGAAACTTAGCCAAAGTGCACCCAAAGGCCTGACCTTTGCCCAGCACCTCCCATACCTTGGTGAGTGACTTTGGCCAGGAATGAAGCAGAGAAACATTGGCATTTCCTCTGTCAAAATATTATTCTGCCCCCATGGATGTAGACAGTCTTTTCAAAATATATTCAATTTTTATCTGCAAAACAACAAGAAAATTTCCGCACAAGAGGAAACTCTAAAATCATCTACCCAGAAAAACAGCTTATTTAACCAGACTATTTACAAATCCAAACAAATATGCTTGGCCAGAATACCAAGATGGAGGCAAATAAATATTTCTCCCAAAAGTGCAGGGTTTTAGATTTAATATCCTTATGCCTCATTTGGTGAGTTTTGGAGTTTCTTTTGCTGCTGCTATCTTCTTGTCCAATGTGTTTGCTTGTTACGGACTTACCATAAATTTGGATGGTCTGTGTAATGGAAAAGCAGGAGGAAGATGCTAGATGTAACCACAGCTGTATCAGAGAGGAAAAGATAATTGAAAAATCAGTGTGGTATGTCCCTGAAGGACTAGCACAGCTTCATGTGAAACCCTCTCTGTTAAGGTGTCAGGGAATAAACCACTGGTGCAAGGCTACTGTCTGTAGTTGTACACAGCTTTTATCTTTTGATAAAAGCATTTCCCACTTCTCTTTTCATAGACAAAGGACAAGGTTTGATGCCACCTGATAATACAGACCAAGAAAAACTTCAAGGCATTGCAGCTCTACAGTTTTTACTGTAAAACTACAGTTTTTACCAGGAAAGGAGTTGGTCATGAGTATTTGATGTGGCAGACCAAGACTGTGAGTGAAAGAGGCTATTTGCTGGAGAGCCAGCATTTCCCTCCTTCTATTCTCATTGCAGTCCTTTTATTTATTGCATTTTCAGCTGAAATTTTTTCTTTGGAGCAAAGTAATGCTGTGGTTACTTGGTTACTTTCCCTACCAGCCTTCTTGTACCCATACTAGGAGGGCCTGTCTCCTTGCTATAATGACTTTTCCTAACATCTAATCTAACTTTTCTCTCACACATGAAGCTGATTACTCTTGCCATCCTTTGATGAAAACAGGATATGTGATGACTTTAAAATTTTTGAAGTCAACATTGGCTGATGTTTATAATTCTGTCTTCAGTTTTCTGTTTTTTCCTGATAGGTCACATTTTATAATTTTCCCCTTGTTCTTTGTTCTCCTCAGGACTCTTTCCAGTTTACCACATCTTTCTTAAAATTGAGAGACCAAAATAGATGTAGCAGAGGCTTTACCAGTCATTAGTAGAGTGGATAATTTCCTTCCATGTTTTACGTAGAGCTTTATTTTTAATAAATACAGAATTATATTATTCTGTTTTGAAATGTTCATCTACAGTTGACTCATATTCAGTCTGTGATCCAGCTTACCCAGTTCTTTCTTCTCCAGCCTTCCCTTTTTGATACTGTATATTTGAGTTTTCCTTTTATTGCAGGACTATGAACTTCATAAAATTTCATCTAAGTGATTTCATTCCCCTCTCTCCACTAATTTATCAACCTTACTATGGATCTTCTGTTTCAAATTGCTTTCAGTCTCTTTCACTTCTGTCTTTGCCCAAGTTTTAGGACTATTTCCTGTCCCACCAAGGAAATAGATGTAACAATATTCCATGATTTCAACTGTTCTGAGGCCTTCTCAAGCATAATCTAGTTTGAAAATGAGACTTTTCCCCGTGCAGTTGTATACTTAAAATATAACAATAATATCTATATAATGTCCCACTACTTTTCTTAATTAAGAAAATTTTTTGAGAGAATATATTTATTTATTTATTTATTTCCCTAAATTTATCCTTTCTATTTTTTTCTGGAATATAACAATTCTAAAATATTTAGAAATTGTTCTTCGCATTTCACTCATTTGGCTTCTAAGCATCTTAAGCTTCCTGGATCAAATACTTCAGCTGGTGGTTAATTGAGTTCAGCTATAACACAATTCCTTTTCTGGTGAATAAGACTCCTGGTTGGTGTTTGTTTTTTACACATTGACAAGCCAAGGGAACACTTTGTACAAAATGAAGTGTATTGCTTCTAAAAGTGCACGCCTGCCTGTCACATTCTCTTTCCTGTGCTCTTTCAGTTAGAACTATACAATTTTTTCTGATTTACAATATTTTTTAATTGCATTTCTTTCATCTTTCTTCTCCTTCAAGCCTAGCATTTGAACTACTTATTTTCAAAATGGCCACTGTAGATTGAAAAGTTTAGATTTTCATATTTATCAAAATAGCTTCTGGATTTTGCTTGAATATGGGTGGGCTTAAAACGTTTCAGTTTGTTTTTTTTTTTTTTAATTTTCCATTTTATTTGTTTGTCTACTTATTTATTTAATTTAGTCACCTTGGATAAAATGGAGCCCATATTGCATTTCTCCCTTAGCAACAATAAAGTTTCAGATTTTAGTAAAGTTCCACAAATGAAGTCCAATATTAAAAAATATACAATAATAATAACAAAAAAAGGATTATATAAATTGCTAATTTTTATAAATATTATTTTCCCTGGCTCCACTATAGCTTTCTTATAAAGAACCATTGACTTCAATAGTGCTGGAGTATTTCTAGTTATGTAGATAGATACATTGAGTAATTTTTGGGGTGATTTTGTAGAGCAAGGTTTTACTGTGTAAGAGTTTGAATAATGAGATATGACTGTTGATATAAATACAATAATGCACAGATTATGTAATGCACAGTATTTTGTCAGGTCCCTAATCTTAATGAAGATTTTCTGAGGCGTTGAAAAATACTTCCACAGTGGTTACATTACTAACTCAGTGCAGATACACTTGGACATTACACAGTGCACTGTTGGGTGGTTATTTTTCAATATTATATCTTCAAATAAGGTTTAAGGAGAAGAAGTTTAGCACGACAGTGAGAACAAAGCCAATGCCTAGAATGTGGTCCATTTTTTGTTGGACACTGGCTTTTAAGAAATGCTGCCTTTTATTAATGATAATAGCCTTCCTCAGGGGTCAAAATGGCACCAGTGCTGTCTGGCATCTTTGTTGGTGACATGGACAGTGAGATTGAGGGCATGTTCAGCAAGTCTGAAGATGATGAAGCTGTGTGGTGCAGTTGACACGTGGAGGAAAGGGTTTTTCACCTCTCTTGTGAGGACAGACTGAGAGAGTTGGGGATATTCAGCCTGGAGAAGAGAAGGCTCCAGGGAGACTTTTTGTCCCTTGCAGCACATAAAGGAGCTATAAAAGAACAGGAGAGGGACTTTTTACAATGGCATGGAGTGCTAATACAACAGGGAATGATGTCAAACGTGCTAAAAAGAGTAGATATGAGATGTTTAAATTAGGTGTGAGGAAGAAATTCTCTGCTGTGAAGGTGGAAAGGGACTGCCACAGGTTACCCAGAGTAGCTGTGGCTGCCCATCCCTGGTGGTGGTGAAGCCCAGGTTGGATGGGGCTTTGAGCAACCTGATCAAGTGGAAAGTGTTGGAACTAGGTGATCTTTAAGGTCTCTTCTAACCCAGACCAATCTGCGATTCTGTGATAATATATGATATGAAATAAAGGTAAGTCAGTTAGTTGAAAGTAACCTGTTGCAGCAGACAGTAAAAATCATGAATCAGATTAGCTGCAGTATCAATTGTTTGTGCCAACAATATATTATTGTTTGGCTTTAATTGCATTCTGGTTTCTAATTTTTTGAAAAAACATTTTATTAGTTTTGTAAAGCTTGTTTTTCAGTTGTGAAAACTTGAGATCTAGTTATTTCATTTGAAATGAAATTTCCTATTCTTTAGGATTCTTTAGGGTTCTTAAGACCTGGAGATTGAAGGAAAAATGAAATCTTTGTAAACTATTCAATAATTTCTTCAATTATTATCTTATTTTCAAGCTCCTGGCAAGAAATATTTGTATTTCCTGAAATTAATTCCTATTTGGTCTCTGTGTTTTACTTTTGTGTATGCCACTTAGTTTGTTTTTGACTCTGAATATACATTATGTCTCTTGAGTATAAAAAAGTCTGGGCAAAATGAATCCCATTTATGAGTTATAACAAATATTGCAAAAATAATAAGGGATAAGGGCTCAATTCAGTTTAAAATATCACAGAACTCTATTGTCACGTAGTTTGAAAAAATATTCTTGTTTCCATATTTGATATTTATTGAGTTGATTGAAATCTCTGTTTTCCAGCTCAATAGTTTTATGTAGGCTCTGTTGCAGGTTATCTGTACTGATGAACCTAATTCACTAGACATACTAGAATGGGACAAAAGAATTAGAAGAGCTAATATTAAAAGTTTCTTTGTGTCATAGTTTCTAAAGTAACAGTCTCAGACTGCAATCCAAATTAAAGACTCCTACTTTCTTGCAAAATTTCATTTCAGTATTCAAAAATGTCGTGCCTATAATATTTATACTCTCTAATAGCCATCCTTTCCTTCAAAAATTTATAATACCCTTTTCTTTCCAGAACAGCCTATTATTTCACTGGTGCCATATAATTTATTTTTAAACAACCTTATTTGTTTTTATTTGAAGATTTGTTAGGTTAAGTGGTTTCTTCAGGCTACATTTATTTTCTTTGATATGTGACATTATCCTAATGATAGTCTCTGTGCTGAAGTCCTATATTTGACTAAGTGATTTTGCTGAAACTGTAAGCTAAGATCAGACAAGGTTTCTTCTGAAGCCATAATTCTAGTAATTGAATCTGTTTGTGTGATATGTATTGGCAGAACAGAATGACTAATCTTGCAATGAATAATTTATTTGATAAATGTAGATTCTCACTTCGCTACATTTTAAGAACAAAGCACATATTTTGAATTATTCATTATTCAGATTTAACGAATTTTATAATTAAAAAAAGATTGTTATTGATAATTTCCCTGGGAGTATTGATTCAGATAAATTTGAAACTCAAGTGTAACTCTAAGTGTTTAATTTCTGGTGCATATTAAACATGCTTCTGCTACAAAATTGGATAAATTTCTGATTGCCTGGCACCATTGTTCATCATGAGGTTTTAAAATATGGCTTCTATGTATACATGTGCATCAGTTCAGAAGCTCACTTATATATAGTATTTGTACCATATGATTGCTTGAGCATTTGTGGGAAGCACATATGAACAATATTTGAGTGTATTCAAGGTGTATTTATTTATAAATGCATGAGAAGGGAAGCTATTAATTTTGCATTATTTTGGCTGATTTGTAGCTGCATTCTGTTGTAATTCAGATCTGCCCACTTCAGGGGAGGAAGGGTTTGCACCAAATGCAGAACTGGGTGACAATGTGGAAAGATCAGCCACAGCTTTCTACTCTTCCAGCTGAACCTTTTGGCTCTGGTTCTTCTCCTGAGTCTGCCTGCTTTGTGCTGTGTCAGTGGAAAACTGTCCGAGGGTTGCTCCATGTGAGGCATCCCTGTAACAGGTCTGTGCCTCTCCTTGCATGATCTGCAGCTTAAGATTAATCAAAAAAATTCACTCACCTTGAAATTGGGCAGCAATTTACTGGAAGGGCTAGAATTTGTCTCCCAGGATGAAAAATAAAAATTACATCTCTGCTTCCGTCTTTTGCCTGTAGTTTACCAGAAGAAGGTGAGAAGCTTTAAGGTCATGACAAAATCTTCCAGGAAGACAACAGGGTGTTTGGCCTCGGGAGTTTGCTTGCTGTAATTAGATTGATGGGAGAGATTTTTGCTACTGCCTTGCCTGTTGTCTGAAGTGAACTCTGTATATAGCAGATAAAAACAAATTATCTTAAAATAGGAATTCCTATCTGGAAAAGTTAAAGATGCAATTCAGTTTTCAGCTATTCAAATGCAGGTCAAATGAGAACCTATTCAGAACTTTGTGGATAGAAAAGAATAAGTGTGGGAGTCTCTAAAAATGTTATGCTAGAAATACTGTTCCTGAAGAAAACAAGAATTGATTTCCATCTGAACACACAATAGATGCTGCACACATTTTTAGTATTTATGGGAACATCAGGACTACTTCCAACAGAAAAGTTAATGTAATTTTGTGGCTCATTTTAGGTTTATTTAATTTGAGACAGACATACTGATGCTCAGTGAAAACTTCAGTGTTAAAAAGGTTAAATAATCAAATATATTTTGTGGTAATATTTTAAGAATTTCATCTGAGTTCTTCAGACCTCACCTCACCTCTTTGTATTGTTAATATCCTGATAAAAATGTGTTTTCAATCTCTGACATTCCAAGTTTGTAAGTAAATAATTCTGTCCTTGAACCAGAGTGCAGATTAATTACTAGCTGGACATTGTTCCTCTTGACCAGAGAATATGAAAGTTTTTAACAAAGGGAATATTCATTAATCTTGTGAGATGTTTTTTTTGGAAGACAGATACGTATTTCTGAGAGGAAAGAAACACTTACAAGTTTTAAACAGAGGGCCAAATTTTCTGTGTACTTGTATATCACATGTTTTCCAAACAAGTTGATATAATGACTGTGTGTCCTTGTAATGTCAAGTGCAATGTCTGGCTACTATGAAACAGAATATTTATTTTGTGATATTAAAAGATTAAATATGTATTATCAGGCCAAATCAGACAGCCTGTTTTAGGAAGACCCTTGAAAAAAATCAATCAAGTCTGAAGAAAATTATTTTAAAGAAGACAATGAAAATAAGTAATAAAGTTTACAGACATACGTCATTGATGGACTGTGTAATTAAAATCAGTTGCTTCTCTACCAGGAAGTTGAATCAATTTAGGAAGTGGATGGATAAAACCAGATGTATATATGAGTACCTTTATTAGAGTTCTTTACTTTTTAAAAAAATTTAGTATGTTTTTGTCACGTTACTTCAGCATTAGGTGGAGCAATGCCATTGTAGCTCTGTCTTGTTTGCAGCATGAGGAATGTTCCTCCAGAATGTTGCTGTCTCTGTAGGAATGCCCTTGGTCCTCTTTAACTTGCTTTATTATTTAATTCATATGAGGTGTTATGGTGTGTGTATTATATATGTGTTCCTTTGATTCACAGAGTATCTGAATCTGTTATAGGTAGTATGTGGCAAGTTTGGTTCAAAACCTTTATTTTTAGAGCACTGCTTTGGTCATAGGAGTCCTTGTAGCAGTTTCTCTTATCAACAGAAGTTGTGAATGCTTCACAAATACTAAGGAACTTTTGAGTTGTAGACTAATCTGAATTTTTCCACTGTTCATTTTTCAATGGGGTAAAATTAGATAATTTTCCTGTGTAACAGCAAACCCCAGTTTTCATTTTAATTTAAAGGGCAGAAATGCCTTCTGACACAGAATATTTAGAAATAAGCATAATACTTCTCAAAAATCTCCAAAGCTGATACTTTGGATCAGATGAGTTCTAAAACATCACAGGTTGGGGAAATTTAAAAAAGAAAAAGTTGGAAATTTTCAGGACTACTAAAGACTCTAGATCCTAAAAGCTAAAATGATGAGAAAGGAAAAATATCACAGTAGGAAAGAATAGGAACAAAAGGTGACTTAATAAAGTAAGACTTAATGAATGAGCTTTCCACTGATTCATGTCCACTAGAAGGGCTGTGCTTGACACACCTTAAGAACGGTGTTTCCCATAGAAGTATTTTTGTGCACGATTGTGTATGTAGTACAATAAATATTTGGTCATTATGACTTAGAGCCAACAGCAGAGTTCAAGGCCATGGGTGTTAGGAGAACAGTGTGAGGGCATGAGTGTTTGTGAGTACCATCAAGTGCTCACAATAACGAAGCCCACAAACCCAAATCTTTAACAGTTACTGCCAGGTAACGCTGAGCTACTGGGAGCAAATGCTTGAAATGAATTTCTTGCTGCCATCTTGTGTCTAAAGGCTAAATGGCAAGGAAATTTCTGGAGTTCCAAGTACTGACTTTACATTCAACATCAGGTTGTTCCTCTTATTCCTCTTAAGCGCCAAAGCATAGACAGAGGCTAATCCTAAAATGAAAGTTTTCAAGGTTTGCTCTTAGGAAGAATGGGAAAGTGCAATTTAGTTTATGCAAGAGATTCTGTGAATTTCCAGTCAGAACTATGTAGTAGATTGGCAGCTCAAGTGTTAAAAGTTGCTTTCCCCAAATGTATTCCCACCAGAAAATTATGAGGTGCCGGAAGAAATGACTAATAATATTACTTCCATGATAGACAGGGTGGATCCTATGTTAACAATATTGGTCTTTCTGTTAATTTTCTTCATGAACCCATACATGGTACATCTTTTTGACATTGTGTTGTCCTCCAGAAAGATCCCAAAGAGCTGTTACCCTGTTATATATAAAATCTAAAAGAACAACATTGTAGCCTAAAATAGGGTGTTTTTCAAGAGTATCCACAAAACTTCCATGAAGATGACATTATCTGTTACATAATTTTTATTAATTTCTCTCATGGTTTTTTCTTAATTTCAACTATTCTTGTTCATTAACCTTTGCTTCCCTGTGTTCCCTTTCTTATATCCTATCCAAACTTTAACTGCGAGTCTCATCCAAACTTTAACTCTTTCCCTTCTCAGCTGAACTGAAGCTTTTGGCTGATATGAAGGGCTTTACTCTGTGCTTCTTTAGAGGAAAGCAGTGCCATTCCCATTCACTTGCTAGAAGGCCAGCTGTGAGAGACAAGCAAAAGTTGACTGTGTCTGTGGCAGTTTTGGAGGTAGGAGTGCTTACAGCAACTGCTGACTGCACCCGATAGAACCTTTCACTGCAACAGCTTTATTGCAAACATCTGAGGAGACTCTGACCATATTTACCAGGTAATGAATGAACACAATGGCAACAAGAAATTATTGAAGACAATGCAAAATCAGTTCACCTGAGTAAGTGGGTGGGTGAGAAGATATTTCCAAAGCAGGGGAAAAGGATGATCTTGCACTGAGAACAACCACTCTCTGTGCTCCTTGCTCCTTGCTAAACTCCTCATCTAGATAATTCAGTTCTTTAGCAAATGCTTGACTTTCTTTCCAAGCTGTACCTGCCCCATCATAAGTATTTTTGCCAACAATGCGTGACAGTGTATTTTTGGGTAATTTTTGAGGATCCATATTTTCCATGCTGTCTGCACACCCAAGCATCCTCAGTCCTTTTCCAACTGGAATAATTCAGCATAATAAGTTGGTCCACCTCTTCCTTCTCCCTGTCAAACAAGTAAACATCTTGGAGATTCTTGGCATGGAAAAAAGTTTGATTGTATTAAAAGTATAGACAGTCAATGAAACTTGAAGTTTTTGGCTTAAATCAGTGATGACTGAGATCTGTTGACTTTAATAAATTTCTGTCTGCAGAGATGAGAGCTGGAATTATATAAGTGCAAAAAATATCTCTTCGTTCTGTAGGCTCTGGAAATACTGTTGGCGTAAACCACTGGAACAAACTACCCAGAAGTAAATTCTTTCTCTCTTGACATTTCTAAATAAGACTAAATGCCTTTATGGAAGATATATTTTGTTCAAACAGAAATTATATGGCTCAGTGCAAAAGTACCTGGATGAAAATCTGTGGTCTCTGTTATACAATCAGATGTCTTTTTGGATCTCGGATCTAGCGATCTTCAAAGTTTTCTTTGTCTTACTTTTTACAGTCTCATGTTGTTGGTTATATTTCCTGCTTTTTCACTAAGACTGTAGAATTTGGGGAGCCAAAGTCTTTCTGGAAAATTGCCTACAGAAGGACTGTAGAGAAGCTAGTAAATGGTTGAGGGCTACTGTCCCATTGGCAGTAATTCTGAATAGTTATTGATATATTGAGCGACTGACTGAACTAAGAAGTCTTTCTCAAAAGAATATGGAAGTCACTCTAACATACTTAAGACATGTGAAATATATACATAAAACACATGTGGAATAGCAGACAATGTTCATTAGACGTGGACTCTTATTAGGGTTCAGTGATTTGGTTTGAGATGACTTTCAGGTTCTACTTCTCAAAAGCTATTTGTGGTTTTAAAAGTTTTATTTCTGTTTTTTATTTGCAGCTTCAGTCACACATTGCAGAGTCAGGTAATATTTGATTCTGAATATATAACTTATCCTTGCAACACTGAACTTCGGACATTTGCATATTTTTTGGAGCAGAAAGCTGACATAGAAGAAAACAATCTCCTGAAAGAAATGTCTGGATTTGAAATCCATTCTCTAACTGAATCAGTTTAGCATTGGCAAGTGGCCACTGGTAATCAATCTTCTGACAAAACAGTGATAGAGTGCCTCTGTTCCTTGGGTTAAATAACTCAAACCAAGATTTGGTATCAGTCCTTGGTGCTTAAGTATCAATCTGTAAATAGAGTTGGCCACATTTCTACAAGGAGTTATTTTGACAAATACAGTGTTGTCTGCACATCTAAGTAGCATCTGAGGGGAAGGGCAGAATTTACATTTCAGGTGACCTTAAAGAAAGACTGTATGTCACAGGATGCAGATAACTTAATGCTCCAGAAATGCACTTGCTAGAGATGCACTTTCTGATGAAAGATTGTCATGGAGTACAAATAGAGACAGCTAGGTGCCCTAAAGCATGTATTCTTCACTGATATAATTTCAGCATAGTGAGGTAAACACTTTGCTAATGTAATGCTTAGATGTGTCCTCTGTCATAACAGAATACAAAATCCTAAACTCTTGTGCTGAACTGTGGGGACTGTTATTACTACATTTTAATGTATTTTAGAAAAAAAACCCCTCAATGACCTAAGAGGAACTGTAATATGCTAAGCAACTGTTTTTTGAAAGCAGTGCTTAATAAAAACGGTTTCCATACAAACTCAAATCCATGAGAACTCACAAGGTTTTTAGTGACATTATGACTGACATATAATAGCAATAATAATAGCTCCTGTATCATCCTTATGCATGCTATGCCTGTTTTGATTTCCTAATACTGTTTTTCAGAATAAAATCTGGAATGTATTTCTTAATTTCAGAAATGAAGGAATACTCTTTGTACCACCTCCTTGAATTTCTGCAGATTAATTCTTATTATTCACAGAAAATTTACTTAAAACCAAGTACAGACTAAAAAGTTTGGGATTAAATTGTACTAGCGAGGAACCTTCTTTCTGCATATTCCAGCTTTAATCCAGGCCAGGCCAGTAGTGAAAGTTTTTTAGAGTTGGTAAGAAAATGTCTTTTAGAGCTGATAAGACAATGTCAGATTTGCTGATAAGAAATTGGACATATTGGATCATGGAACAATGGTCATCCTGGAGTGAGGGTGACCTTTTCTAACCTCCTGTTACTGGTCTGAGCTCGGGTCACTTGACAACATCCCAGTATTTGGCTCCTACTCAAGGTGGATAACTCCTGATATCTAGGTTGTACTCAGTAAGCTGGCAATCTCTCTTCCCTCTGCCAGAATCTGGATGATATCACAATTTGCAACCTTGTTAGCAGCCTCATTTCTAGTCCATATACAAGTAGAATCTCAATCATTTGCTTCTGTATTTCCACTCACCTGGACTTTAATTTCTTTAAGTATTCCTCTTTTCCCTGTTGGATAAGATATAGTATTCTCTTACTGTGCTGATTTTTCTGATGTGCCCAAGGCAGGCAGGAGTGAGAAAGCCCTTGAAGGTTGTCCAGCCTGCTAGGAGAGGATAGACTGATCCATCTTTAGTGTGGAGCTGCTTTATTGGGAGCTTCTCTGGAATTTGATCTTCTGGCCCAGTCAAGCCTCTTGCAAGAGTAAATGTCCCTGTCTTGCCTGTCTACATTTTCTTTTTCTCTTACCTTACATGTGCAGATGACTCTATCTGGGGTATGTATCTACATTACTGACACATTTATTAATAAGTGTGTAGTGTGGTTTTCCTCAGCGTTGTATTTAAGGAATGCACAAGGATTGCTTGTATGTCTGTCCTTCCACAGTGGTGCAGAAAATTCTATGTTGTTCTTCAGATAACGGACCTTGCACAACTTGCAAACCAGTTCTTTAACAGAACTGGTTCTCAAATATAATTTTGAAGTTCTTGTCTCTGAATGGGGTAATTTCCTTTGAGACTTCCCCTTAAAGAGAAATTCTTTGCTTTGTCAGTGTGACAGACCCATTTAGTAATATGTGTCACTGGAAATAAACATCATGTATTTTATTGGTGTTTCTACACATTGAACTGTGGAAGGAGGTGAGGTCAGACATTGAATATGCAAGGCAACAATTGACAATGTAATGCACAGCATTTGCTTGGTGTCCAGCCAAGGATTTGCAATGCTTTTAAAATGGTAAAATACATAGCAAATATTTGATGTGCCAAACCACAGAAGATGGTTGATGATGCTTATGGAGTGGAAGATACTCTGTAAGTAGTCCCTGTAGTATACTGTACTGTATACTGTAGTTTACTATACTGTAGTGAATTTACTATACATTTTGCACATGCTATTTATTATTCTGGTTGTAGTATTTTTTTCCCATAGTATATTGTCATGAACAGAGACCCATTGGGAGAGTTTTACTTGTTTTGCAACAGGAATTGTGCTTCTTGCTGTCTCCCTCCATAAAATCATTTTCAGGAATGGACAATACTGAAGCATTTTATTACCATATAGAAGAGGGTACTGGAAGCAAAATTAGATGTAACAATATCAAAATACCCCAAATAGCAAACCAAAACACAAAGAGAATTGTAGTCTTCATGGAAAGGGAAAAACATCAGGGAAAGCTGATGGTTTAAGCATCTTTTATTCTCCATTAATTAACTTCCTGATTTTTCCATTCATTCTCACCTCCCATCCCATTCCATCCTATCCCATCCCCACATTTCTTGGTATTGACTTTTCTTGTGCTGACATGTCTGTAGTTCAGTCTTCTGCTGCAATGCAGACATGATCTGGCTAGTTGTGAACTTGCCAACTCACTTGCCATGAGCAATGCAACTGCCAGAGCCCAGCATATGCTGGACACCCTGAAGGTGGGAATGCAACTGCTGTGCTTCTAATAATGTCTACACTGCATGCTCCATCCCAGTGGTGTGAAAACATCTGAAAGCTCCCAGGGGGGCTGCCAGTGTGCTTTGTAGTCCAAATTTGTCAGATCCTTGGGACAAGAGGTGACTTGGCATTTGTTTTGTCTGTGGCCAGACACCCTGGAGCAGGACTGAGTGCTTGCCATATAAATCTGATCCTCCATTTAAAAACTCTTGTAAGAAATCCTGAATTTTCTTTTTTTTTCTATTTTTTTTTTCTGTATTTTATCCTAAATGATCCCTTGAGTTCTGATCTGTTTTCACTTGCACAAGACCTAAACACTTGCATAGAACTAAAAAAATCAGTTGAATTCTTTTACAGCTAATGTGCTTTTAATGTCACCCTTAAAACCAATTAAAGCAAAAAAAGAAGTTTGTCTGGTCTTCCCTGATTTGAATTATTATAGAAATATCTAAAGTCTACATGTACTTTAGTTTTCAGTGCAAAAAAGCCTAGAGGAGTGACATATCTGTTCTTCAAGTTCTTAGGCAAGTGCTTACCTTTGAGCTTGTGAGTGTCCCATTTGAAGGTGGAACTCTTACTTGCTTAATATTAAACGTGTGTAAGAGTTTGTCAGGCTAAAATCTGCAACTTCCTTCTCCACTACGGTTTACTCTGTGTGTTTGTTGGGCAACTTTAGGCAATGCACCTTTATTCTGTTTACATCAGGCTGTGGAACCTTTTCGCTGTGTTTGTGGAAATCCACATTTGACATTTTCAGAGGTGTCTGAGCCAAGTTCAAACCTCAGTGTTTGGATATAGGGTGATGTTAGACACATGTCTTGTCAGTTCCCCAGTTTTGTTATTTTTTTAAATGTATTTGATTACACATTGGGTTATATAATGAAAACAAAACTTTCATTAGTCTGGTTTGGGAGGGACTGTGGTTGAAGATGGGAAAGAGAAAAGGATCATGGGGAGGAAGGCAGGGAAGGTTGAGGGAAGACAAACAACCGGTGGTGTTACAGCCAGTGAGGGCAAGAGGTCTGGAAGCAGCATTTCAGAGATTCCTCAAGGGCTGGGTCTGTCCAGCTCGTTTGGAGAAGTAGGTGATGCTGGTGTGTTTCTGAGTCTGGCCTGCAATTACCTTTCTGCCTGTGCATGTGGCACCCTGAGCAAGGGATTTGGAAGCTTGAGAATACTAGAGGTGTACCTTTAAAGGCTTCTTTCCTCTCATGCTTGCAAATTCCAGTGGTCAGAAGAGGATACCTGGTCCCTTCTGTAGCTGGGCTCCTTTGTTTTTCAGGGAGAGGGAATAAGGGAACTAGAAGGTTCAAACTGAATGGAAAATGGTAGTACTTTCAAGACTGCATTTTAGATTAAATTAAAATTATTTAATTTTGATACTAATTTTTTTATAGATTTGATGGCACCATGGGACCTGATCAATGGGCAGCCAGGGATGAGCAAAGCCTGTGCATATTTATCTTTGCAAAAGATGCATTTCACAAGTCAGAACTGAAACACTGAGTAATCACAATACCTGGATCTTAGCCAGACAGTCTTGGACAGAGTGGCTGACCAGTCACATCTGTTCTGTGCCTTCTCCATGAGACCATTTCTCAGGTTAGGAGAAGTAATGAACTTAAACTAGAATGGATTATTTGTGGTGATATGCAGAGCATGAATAGAAAGTAGGTTGAAGTTTTCCTGAGCCTATAAAGACAGAGAAACTAAACTGTAGGTGAAGTCTCTCTCTTTGAAGATGAAGGGTAAGATTCTCAATTGATGTACATCCCTGCAACTTGGCATCACTGAAGCTATGTTGATTCACACCAGCTGAAAAATCTGGAAGGGAACAATGCACTTTTTGTTTAATTTTTATGTGATCGTCAGACAATCCGTCACATTCAGTTGGAGAGGAATAACATTTGGTAGATGTTTAGTCTTGATTTTTTTTCCTGAAATGGGAAGTGAATTAAATGAAGTGAAGACAAAATAAGGTATTTTTATTATTTGAGCTAGCTGAACAGTCTGAAAAATCTTAAATTTAAAAAAAGTCAAATAAGTATTTGACATCACAGTGAAATACAGTTAAATTAATTATTTCTTATAAGAATTGTTAATAGGAATTTAGAGAAGTGAGTTATGCTGGACATGGCTAGATTTCCAAAGAGTTGGCTGTGTGAAACTGTGGCTAATCCATCTCTTTCACAGCGTATGTTATATAGCCCCTGCCTGTTGCACCTTTATCATCCACTAGCATCACTCAGTGAGGAATGTCATCAGAGGACCCAAGGTACAAAGATTTTCAGTTCTGTTTTAGGGACTGGTGTCAGGAAAGATGGGACAGGAGGGGCCTATGGATATGATTGTCTGGTAAGAAATACTGGAGATATAAAATCTGTGAGTGAAACAGAAATGAAGGCCAGCTTTGAGATGTAGGCATGGCAAGCAGGAAGACAGTGATTAACTGGAGATAGGTTGAAGGACAGAAAACAAAATGACCCAAGAATGCAGTCCATCTCTGCCCTGCCAAGGCATCAAGGAAAAAGTAGATAAGAAGAGTAGTCTTTAGAGTTTAGAATGTAGGATGATATGGTAATTTAGTAGTTCTCATAGGTTGCATGCAAAGTTTGTAGGTTTTGTATCTTGCGCTGGTTGGTCACTGTAAATTAGAATATTCAACACAAAAGGAGATATAATGTGATGGAACAAGGTCCTAGCTCTCTTGCCTCTTCGCCCCTTCTCTTGCCCGCTCTCTCCCTCTGCTTCTTCTACCTCCCTCTCTCCTACTGCTCTGACCCCGGCACTCTTCTTACCTCTCTTACCCCTGTTAGCTTTTTACCTCCCTTCCCTCATACCCCCTCTCTCTCCCTCTCTCTTTGGGGCTTCCCTTCAGTCGAGGCTGGTGGCTGAAAGCAGCCCTCTTTACCCACCACCCTTGCAATAAAACCACATGTTTCTAGAATATCTCAGGTCTGCAGAGTTCCTTGTCCCTGCCATCCACAGATGCCCCGACAGACTGGAATGAAATTTGGACTGGTGTTTGTCTCTACCTGCTGAGCTCATGGTGCTACAGTGGTGGAAGTCATGTCTGAGTATTGATTTGTACCCTTGACAAACAGCTTGCCCTGAAGGGAGGGTGGTACAATGGTGGCTGACTCAGGGACAGAAGCACTGTGCCAAAGTCCAGAAATGACTTATGGACTAAGGTCCCTGCTCACCCGAAGGAACAAGTGATTGTAAGGGGCTACTTTCTTTTTCTGCCTAAGCCTGTTGTCAAAGGTGGTAGGGATGAACAGCAATACCAAACTGCTCTCTGCCTCCTGTGCAGGCAATGCTTGACTGTAAACAGCCCTGAAGACCTGGCAGACTTTTTGTCCATCACTGGACATGCATCAGCTTTGGGACAGACCAGGAACTGACTGGTGCAGCAAAAGTTCTGGAGCTGGTAATTTCCCCATTTCATTGAATTGAAACTCTGGGTCTTCTGATTTGGGTCTTGTTCTGCTGCTGGGGAATACATATATTAAATTACCATTATTCCAACCTGACACTGGGTTACAGTCCAGCCTTTATTATCTTAAAAAGGCCAGTTTTTTAGGGTGCTGCAGTTTAATATGGGAAAAATATTCCTAATGTATTATTCTCAAGGCTACCAGCCAAGCTGTGCAAACCACCCTTGCAGTCAGTGGCAAATAGTAGTGTGGGAAATGTACTTCAACTTTCATAGACAATTTTGTCATTTCTAACAACGATGTTGTGCATCCAAAATCAGAAAAGAATACAAGTGTGTGGTGTCTTCATTAAGGCACGTGTTAAAAATCCCTAAACCTGATCTAGGAAAGGCTCACTGGATTTGGAAACACTGAAAAAGTCAGGCCTACCTCCCAGGCAGCATGGCTAGGGCAAATAGCTGGGGAGCCCAGCATCAGACCACCTAGCTAATTAGCAAGGCAGGTGGGGCAGGGTAATGGAGAACCAGCTGCCAAGCAGCCTTGACATCAGGGGACTCTCAATTTGAAACAAATTTACTCTCTCTGAACACGAAGTTAACACAGCGTGGACTGCAGTGAGAGAGGAAATGCTGATAAGCACGAATCCCTTTTCTTCAGCATGGGGAACTGACGTTTAGGAGATTTTCTGGCAAATTACTTCTTGAAGAAAATGGAGGAGTTATGTTCTTCTCTGGCTTCTCATTATGGGTGAGCAAGATTTGAGCGTGCACTTAATTTGACCTACAAACTGCATGTGGAATGTGTATTGTCTTGTGCAAGTGTGGAAGGCAATTTAATGTTATGCCCTTTACCAAGAGAGGCAGTTCATCTGGGTTGAAAGTGGAGAGCTTCTTCATGTAATATAGCAGCTGAAGTGAGTGAATATTATGTGGGCTGTGCTGGTACACAGTAGTATACCAAATATTGCTCACATAACTTCAGAGGTGTTCAGTCTAATTCAGTGGCTGCCAAGAGGTTTAGTGCCAGAGACCTATATAAGAATATCCTGCTCTTGGACACATAGTTCCTGAAAACACAAATCCCTGAGTGTGGTTACTGCATGACCAGCATCTGACTCATTGCTTCGCAAAGCACTTTTTGTTGCTTGGGAAACATGAGGATATGCACTATACAAACCCAGTGACTGCAGCACTCCTGTAACAGTCTACGATCTTGGAGCTGTCAAGAAAACTTTGTTCTCTGTTACCCACACCACAGCCACTAGGAACTTCATGAGATGAGCCAAACAGAGCCCTGTATCTCCAGCCACTCTGAATCCATCCCTTTGGTGCTCCAGCTGATGGGGAGCTCTCAAGAGGTGTTAGTAGCACAATCCACATCTATCACACAGTTTTATTTCCATACAGCAGGGGGTAGTAAAATACTCAGAGACTACATGTGCAAGAAAAGAGCATCAAATAGTAGAGCAAGTGAATGGAAAACAAACAAAATGTCTATTTTTAAACTGAGTTAAATCCATATAATTTTCAATAGGGAACCTTTTGAGTCCTTGTAAAACAAGTTCCTTAAGGGTTTGAATGATGCTATTTAAATGTGTAATGACTTGGCCTGTTAAAAACCCAACATATTGATTGCTGTACTTTGAAGATGAAAGTATTAAACATTTTAATCGTGCTGTGCATGTTTAGGATGCAAACAAAAGTCCTCATTGTGAAGCTGCCAATTAAAGTAGCTGCCAATAGGGAAAGGAGACATGCCTGTGGCTTTCCTTGGGTTAGCTGAGGTCATGGCTACAACTAATGCAAAGGTTCTTAAAGAAGTTTGGCATCTGAACACATGAAAATCCCAAGCAATACTCCAGTCTTTCTATTAAAAATTTTGGAGCTGTTTTGGACTAACAACGTTTACAGAACAAGATCAAGACTTTTTTTTTTTTTTTTTTTTTTTCCCCCTTGTATTATTAAGAAATATATAACACTTAAGAATGTAAAGGACAGTCTGAGATGTTAGTGCTAGAAACCCAGTTACAGGACTGCTCTTGAGCTTCAGAATACTGTACGTGATCATCATATAGTCCAACAGGGAGCTCAAGGAAACTCAGGGGAAGCTGGTGGGAATAGTTATGTGTTTCTAGTCAAGAAATGGTTTAGAACTTCACTGTTTCTCTGCTTAGAGTTTTGAAGTGACAATTTAACTTCTATTAAGTCATTGCCTCTGTATTTCTATAGCACCATTTAGCAGTACACAGAGTAATGTCACATTTCTCTTCCAAACACAGCAGAAAAAAAAATCAAACTTCTCATTTTCTTAAAGATTTTATAGAAATGCATAACCTGTGAAGCTGGTTCCTAGTCATGTTCTTACACCAGTTTAGCCTGGTAAGATCTAAATCCCAGCACACTTATTCCAGTTAAGAGCAACCTGAATGACTAACATCCAGGGTACACTGGTGTAGGCAGCTGTGAAGAACTGAGTCTGGCCCGGTGTTCACTATTGCAAGAGGAAAGCTGTACTTAAATCCATGTACAAATTGGGATGTGTTTATTTTACATTTCTGCAAAGGTTTTAAAATTTACATCTAAACTTTTGTCTGTATTTTTTTCTCAGCTGATGTATGAATAAGACATAGAAGTCCTTTGGTGATTGTATACTGAATTTGTGTTATATAATGATTTGAATTTTATTGGTAACCATTACTAAAGATTCTGAAGTAAGTTAAAAAAACAACCTGTAAGCCAAATCTACTTTATTTTCAAGAATCTCCAGCTATCACTCACATATCCTTGCCAAATGTGTCATTTCTCTTAGCAACAGTTTAGATGTCTTTAACAAGTATTTTTAACCTGTAAAAGAAAGTCATAGACCTCACTTCTGAAATCTGAAGTTCTGTGCAGATACCTAAGGTCTGGATTCAGTGATAAATTGCTTCCCCTCCTGACAAGACCATGGAAGCTTTTCTTGCAGGGAATGCTTAGTAATTCAGTGAAAGCGGTTTGGATGGATTTTAGTCTTTCCAGTTGAATCTGGCTTTACTTTCTTTCTAGTATTATAAATTATTGCATGTGTAATAAAACATGTGCACCTCCTGAGAAAAATGTTAATTCTACAGAGAAAGAGGCTGATTAAAAGATAACATTACTTGTAGATATATTTCTCTGTAATTTATCCACACTTTAAATTATCACCTAGGTTATCTTGCAGCAATGGCATCTTGGTACCCATGGTTTTTACATAAAATGTCCAAAATTTCACTTGCAGTTTTGCCTGAAGACAATTTGTAATGCAGTCTTTAATGCTCTTTTAGATCCCTTTAAAAACAGATATTTCTGGAACGACAGATGCTAGCATTGGAGATGGTTAGCTGGTATTAACCCATCAAAGTAAAAAACTGTCCAGTCTTTTACAGCCACCTTTCTTAGTTTCTGTCATCCCTGTGGGTTATATAATGCAGAGTGATGTGGCAACAGCTGAATCTGGTTGAATGTGTGCCAGAACCACAAATATGTTGCTGGATATAATGTACCTTTTTCTATCTAATGAGCAAAAGCACAGATGATACACAGGGGTTCTCACATCCCACTCTATCTCTCATTCCCATCTTTGGATTGCCTACCAAGTGCTCCAAGTGCAAACTAACCTCTGAATTTGATATACCAGATGCTGCTATCTCATTTAAACTGTGTCTTTTAAAAACATATTAATACTTAGCAATATCAGTTAAATAATCTCTTAACATTTATTTAATCAGGTGGGTCAGGCATACCTGCAATGAAATCACATTTTTAGTGTCCCTTTCCAAGCCTTCTACAGCGTCCTGTTCTCTTCAAGGCCCTCTTCTAGATGCTGGGTTTCATGAGGAAAATATCTGTATTTATTTCTGGTACAGTGCTAAACACTCTTCCACTGTTTTCAGTTAGTTATAAACTTCCAACAATGTACTTACAGTAAGAGTTTCACCTGATCTATTGCCTTATCATTGTTCTGTAACTGTTTTTTTTTTTTTTTTTGTCTTTTGAAGGAGTCATTTTAATACTACTGTCGTTTAATTCACCAATTCTTGAACTTTATTCTGGATTAATAATTTTCTAACAGTAGGTTTGGTATAAAATTTAAAACAAATTTTCAAAAATTCATCTTATAATGAGATGCTTGTGTGGCCATCAAGAATGAAAAAAGGAATGGATATGTTTGGTTGTTCCAGAAGGCTCATGTGTTTAGGTAACCTATAGATTAGATTTGAAATTAAAAACAAAAAAGAGGGAAAAGGCTTGAGAACTTGTTTTTGTGCCAGATCCACATGACTGGCAGGAATAAGACTGTTGGTATCACTGAGGGTGAATATCTTTAATTTTTCTATAGGAACTGGAGAAAGATAAGGTCTCAGAAAGGAAGGCTGTAACAAGTCTGATTTTTGATGGATTTATAAGAGTTCAGAAGGAAGTTGGTGTAGTCATAAGCAAATATTTTATTTTCAGTATTCCTGGACACATCTTCCATTTAAGGAAGGTTTGGGATAAGGCTGGGGAACTGGAAAAAAACATGTCAGAGAGAGAGTACTATGGCGTAGGCAGGAGCATATGCTTCATATTAGGTATTCCAGTACAAATTCTTCCTCTCTCTACAGTACGTGATAATTTTAGGGCTAGGACTGGAATCAGGTTTTCAGAAAAAAGGTAGAAAGGCTTTTTATTCTTGCATTTTGCAAGACTGGCAGAAATAGGATGAAAGTTTGCATAACTGTGAACAAATGCCTTATAATTTAATTTACTATACAAATTGGTCACTTTAAATCAAACAAAAACAAACAAACAAATAACCAACAATAACGACAAAAAAGAAAATAAGTTTAGGATGGCATTATGACCTAAAAGAGGGAATCTTCTTTCTCCAAGATCACTGTTGGACTGTTTAGGATCACCAAAGATTAGAAAGAATGTTGTTTTCTAATGAATCTCAATTTTTCTTAATGAAATGTTTACTCAGTGTGATTTCAGTATTTTGGCTTAAAAGCAGGATTTAAGAAGAAATTGCCCACTGAGCCTAGTTGGCCCTGGGTCTGGAATGGCTTCAGTGTTAGAAATGCAGGTTAGTGTCATGAAGGGCAAATGCTATTATTCCAATACCTTATGGAATACCTTGTTCACCTGAGTGGGAAGGGTAGATATTTGGAGAGACTTTTGATGACTATACAGTTACTCTCCTTAATGCACTTTAGCTGCAAGAACTAGTTCACTGCCCATATAATAAGTAGGATTGTAGTTGGGGTTTATCTCATATCTGGGAAGGAAAAGGTTTGACCTGGAGGTTTAGGGTGACAAATTATCTCAACAGCTGATGTTTTATGTGTAGAGATTCCTATAAGGATTAGTTCTACAGTTGTTTTTCATGTTAGGTTAAAATTAATTTAAGTTTTGGGCATAGAAAATAAGTCTTGAAGAAGTCAATGTCCTGTTGGATTCTTTATGTTCACAAGTGACAGGAATATCCATTTCTCCACATGCCATTGCTTTGTCTTAGGTTTCACTCTAGCTGTTGGTTACCTGGCTATAATCATAACCTTGTGATTATGGAAGGAGTGGGGAACTCCAACGCACATTGTTTCCAAGAAGTTGTTAAACTCCATAGTTCTGTAGAAGTACATACAGAGGAAATTATGATATATGATATTCACCCAAGGTTTCTAGAGAAGCTTGGAAGATGGATTACTGTAAATAACTGTTTTGGAGAACCAGTGAACAGGAATTAATATTGTATGTTGGCAGAGAGTCAATATGGGTTTTTAATGGTAGATCATGCCTCACAAATGTAGTAGCATTCTTCAGAGAAATCAATAAGCTTGCAGATAAAAGGAATAATGGTTGATTTAACCAATTAGGTTATATCTTTTCAAGAATCTAAGAAGTCAGAGGATAAAAGAAAAAGACAGAAGTCAGCAATAAATTGTCAGTTTTCACAGCAAAAGGAGCTTACCAGTGAAGTATCCATGGGATTTGTCCCGGGGCCTGCAATGTTCCGAATATTAATAAACGGTGTAGAAATGAGAAGGAGAAATTTTTGAGGTATCTTAGTTTACTGACGATACTAAGTTATTCTGAATAGAATGAAAGAATCATAGAATAGTTTTGATTGAAATTGACCATTAAAGATCATCCTGTCTAAACGCCCTGCAATGGGCAGGGGCATCTTCAACTAGATCAGGTTGCTCAGAGACACATCCAACCTATCCCTGAAAGGAAGAGTTGTTCCAGTATTTCACCATCCTCATTGTAAAAAATTTCTTTCTTGTATCTACTGTGAATCTACCCTCTTTAAGTTTAAAACCAGTACCCCTTGTCCTAAGTCAACAAGCCCTACAAAATGTTTGGCTCTATCTTTCTTATAAGTTGTCTTAAGTACTGAAAGTCTGCAATAAATCTCTCCAGAGCCTTCTCTTCTACAGGCTGAAAAACTCCAAGTCTCTCAGACTTTTTTCGTAGCAGAGCAGCTCCATTCCTCTAGTCATCTTTTTGACCCTCCTTTGGTCTTGCTCAACAGCTCCATGTCTTTCCTGTGCTGAGGACCACCCAGCTGGATCCAGTGTTCTGGGGCAGTCTCACCTGAGCAGAGGGGCAGAATCCCCTCCCTCCCCTGCTGCCCACGGGGCTTTGGGTGCAGCCCGGCACACGGGTCGTGTCTGGGCTGTAACTGCACATCCCTGGCTCCTGTCCAGCCTCTCATCCAGCAGCCCCACCAAAGCTTTCTCGGCAGGGCTGCTCTCCATCTGTTCATCCCCAGCCTGGATTGATACTGGGATTGTCCTGAGGCCAGGTGCAGCGCCAGCACTTGGCCTTTTTGAGGTTTGTGAGCTTGGCACAGACCCCCTTTTCAAGCTTGTCCATGTCCTCTGGATGGCATTCCATCCCTCAGGAATGTCAACTGCACCACACAGCTCAGTGGTGTCTCCCAATTTCCTTAGGGTGGACTCAGTCCCGCTGTTTCTGTCTTTGCTGAAGGTATTAAACAGTACTTTTCCCAGTACAGATCTCTGAGGGACATGGCTTGTCACTGATCTCCATGTGTACACTGAATATCCACCATACCACTGACCTGTTGACCACTACCCTCTGGATGTCATGACCCAACCAATTCCTCATCTACCAGACAGGTCATCCTTTAAATCCATTCCTCTCCAATTTTGAGATAAAGTTTTGTGTGGGGACCATGTCAAAGGCCTTACAGAAAGAGATGGCACCTGTAGCCCTTCCTTTGTTCATTGATGTGTCATGCCATTGTAGAAGGTCACAATCACTTGTTCTTCATGTGCCTTAGCATAGCTTCTAGGAGGATTTGTTCCATGGGCTTTGCAGGCACAGAAGTGAATATGTAACATAATTTTACTGTGAAGAATTATAGAAAGGAGTAGAATATGTAAAGTAAAACCAGGAAGTGTCAAAATAGGAAAAAAGGGGTATTTTTTCCTCAGTTTGCATTTTTAAGCTGTCAAGATACTTGCAACAAGATACTGTGGACAGTAAAAAACTCTCAGATGTGAAAAGTCCAAG
The DNA here is from genome assembly GCF_009819655.1 of Sylvia atricapilla. Classification (NCBI taxonomy): domain Eukaryota; kingdom Metazoa; phylum Chordata; class Aves; order Passeriformes; family Sylviidae; genus Sylvia; species Sylvia atricapilla. Next base: position 45,293,620 of record NC_089145.1, read on the forward strand.
AAGAAACCATTGAGGAATATTAAAGATAGAATTTCTGCGTCTGGATAGTTGCTGCATCAGCCACAAATCCCAGGAGGCTGAAAAACATTCTGGGGAATTAGTGCTGTATATTATACTGTTCTCATACTCTTCTCTGGGATCTGTCTTGGACACCATCAGGAGTGGCTGCTGGGTAAATTGGAAGCTTGATCTGATAAAATATAATAAGGGAGGGTCTTTGTAAATTAATCCAGTAAAAAACAACCCAAATATTCAGTGTATGTCATTATGCATATGTGTTATTTAAATTTTCCAAATACTGCTGTTATCAGTGCAAAACACTTGCTATCCTTGTCATATTTCTATATGTTTAAAAAGACAATACAATTGCTTTAGTAAGATTAATTTGGTACTCTGCACTCTGAGAACCTTTTAATATAATTTTATTTGGAATCAAATAAATTGTGTATTTTTTTCCTTTTGTGTAACTGTTGTCTTTTCCAAAGTCAAAACTGAAAATAGAAAAAAAGTTAATTAAAAGCATAATATATGTTACACATCATGAGTTGTGTTGCAACATAAACTGTACAGTTGCCAGTCAAGCAAGCCCACATCTACCAAGCACAGACTACTCAGGTTTAAGGAGCTGCTCTCTCAGTTATCTTTTTCTGCTTTTGCTGTGAATACTGTAAATTTACCACAGTGCCATCACTCACACTTTAGGACAGGACCCTCACTGGCTAAAATTGGAAGTAGTTCTGTTTGGGCATTTAAAATAGTATCAGAGTGTGAAGGAATATTTGATTCTTTTAGTTGCATGAAAAAACTAATAAAAAATATTGTATTGTTCAGAAATAAATCTAAATATTTTGCAAAACGTCAGGTGCAGAGAAACTTGTAGGAAATGAGATTCCCTTCGAAGCAATGTGCTGTGTACTGCTGATGATGGGCTTTTATTAGCTTAATTAGCTTCAGCTTCTTAATTTGTACTCCCACAATCAAGTCCTGTGTCTCCATTCTCTCACAGACACTCTCCATAGTCTGAGTGCATGAGGCTTTGTTGCTGTATTTTGCAAACACAGTAGAAAGTGGCAATATTGTTAGATGTGTCCTTGGATGCCCTGTGACTTGCAGCAGCAGCAGGAGTGATGATCTTGTATTTAGTATCAAACAATAGCTCACTATAGAATTTTCTAAACTAGAGTTGGCTTCTCACCATGTCCCAGAACCAACCTGGCATTTCACAATAGGGGAATCAAATGTCTATTGGCAGCATCTGATGTCATCATTGCTTAGGGCCTGATCTCAGAATTTGGCTGTCATGAGTCACTTCATCTACTCAGTTGTGTAAAACAGAAAAAATGTGGGCATCAGCAGTGCTGTGACCTTTATACAGTTTTCAAGAGATTGAAAGAAGGCAGAACTGTTATTACTAATTTTAAACTGCTAATATATTTTGGGCTTTTTCAATCCATGAAGCTAATGGAAGTCTATTGGTACCATATTACTTTAAAGGAAGCCTCATTTGAACCTAAGAACTCACAAGAAAAATGGCAGTGGGATGTGCTTGGAGAGAAGGTTTGCACCTCATTTTGCACTGTCCTGGGTGCCATGGGTGATGTATTTGCTGCCTTGAGGGAAGGGCAACTCCTATCTTCCTTTTGGCTTATTAGCTAGAGTTGCATTGAGAAACGAAAAAAAAAATCTCTTCTGGGTGCAAATGTCAGATTTGATATTCAAAATTGTAGTTTATGCTGAAGATCTGCTGAAATCCCTCAGCAGTAATACATGCAGTAATAATATGCATATATTACTAATCTGCCAAAACTTTGGGGCTATTTGGGTAAAACTGAGGTTTCTTTCACAGCTTGTGATCTGGCCAATCTGGTCTGTTTGTAATATACGATATTTATCACTTGTGGAGCTTGACTGATATCATAAATCAATTGGGTGTTACTCAAGTAATATTTGAACAGGAGTTAAGCTGTAAGAGAATTATGGGATGATTTCATATGGTGGTTATCAGCCACAGACAGTTATGTGAGGAAAACGGACCAGAGCTCCATATCCTGATCCTTTCCTATATTCTTCTACCTTTAGTAAAGTTATGTTGCTCTTCCTTCCTGTCTTATACAGGTACTGATTGAGGACAAGAATAAAGTGATTGTATAAGATGTTTGGACTATAAACAATATATTAATAAACTGTAGGTGGTAAAAGATTACCAAATTAAACAGGGCAGAACAAGTTCAAGATTACAGAGTTATTTTCATTGTGAGTTGTATGGTACACATTGATGCCTGAAAGTCCATTATTTTGGGGACATGCATAACATAAAGGCCTTTCTTTTAATACTGTCTTTCTGACTACGATAGTTGCACAATAAAATCTTAAAATGAGGCGCTTAAGGATTACAGTGGGAAAAGATTTGACATACTAACAGTTTGAGCACAGTCTGCTAGTTGTGCTAAACTTCCAGTTTCCAAATCAAACATTTTGTCTGCATCCTTCTGCTGGCCTTTCTTTCAGAAATTGGAGTTGTGTAGTTGGACCATGGAGTTTCATCAGTGAAAATGGGTAGGTCTGTTCTGATCTGTTCCCAGTTGAAGCTGGGACTGAGGAAATCTGCAGTCTCCTTCTGTTACAAAGATCACAGTCATTTCTGCACACCTCATGCTGCATTGTATACACTCAGAACCAGAATTTATCTCTGGCAAGAGCTGTACTTCCTGAATTATGTTTGGCATGCCTGTTCTCAGTTGTGAAGTATTTATCCATTTCCTGGTGTCAGCTACTGTATCCATAGGGATTATGGTCCCTTTTAAATAAATCCAGTCTTGTCATCTGCTACTGAATCTAAGAATTATTATCACTTGTTTCATGGGCTTCTTATCAACAGCTTATTTTGGCCTATTGGTCTTGAAACATTTTCATTACACCTCATCAGCACCTGGTTTTGCTAATTCATGATGTGGCTGAAGTTGAAGTGAAGGTGGCTCTGCCATTTGATTTAGATCTATTGCTGACTTACTAATATGAGCAAAAATGGCAGCTGAGCGTCTGTCTGCCTATTTCTATAATAAATGTACATAAAGAATCTCTGCATCTGCTAACTGATGCTGCAGATTGCTTTCCCTTCAGTGGAAGCCCTTCCAAATGGTCTCAAAAGCAGCAAGAATAGATGCTTGTGGTTGTTTTTCCTGGCGTATCAGTGGTGTATAGAGATACATCGTTTCTGCTTCCTCTGTTTCTGTCACTGCAGTTTATAGGTTGGCCATTAATTTTTCTGTCAAATTGCAGTCTGGAGCATATGTGTTAGATGGCATCTACAATACATGGCACCTGGATGCTCCATACCGTTTGCTTAGTTCTGTATCAATACATTATCATTATATTCCTTTCACTGATCACTTCAGTTGCTCTTTCAACGAGTGGCATGTTTCAAAGACTAGGTCTATTGCTTTAAAAATGTAGGACTTATTTGCTTCCATTCTTTCTGAGATTAATTGTGGGTGCCAAGAATGAGAACTCTGCAGCATAAACATTTTTTTCTCAGTATTCAATGCAATTACTTATTCAGGTAAAGGCAAAACAAAACACTTTTGTATCTATTGTTCTTTCTACTGGGCTCTTTGAATATTTTGATGATCTGTTCCAGTGTTTGGAGGCATTATTCCAACAGGATTGTCCTGATCATCTTCCCCCCCTACTACAGCCCCTCAGTGTTATACCAATGATTTTTTTTCTCCTTCCATAATAAATTCTGCAGGGACACTTAGTTCTGGTGTTCAGTTTTACTGCCTGTACACAGATTTTGTCTGGAAATCCACCATGCCTGGCATCACTCCATGTTGAAGATTTCCTTTGTTTCTCACCCTTATTTTGTCTCTTCATAAATTGCGTTTTCTATATTATTGTGGAACTCACAAGATCGACCTCTGCTGTCATCTTCCATATGCCACATGCTGAGTAGTAACATAAGAAAGCAACACATTTCTTAAGGCTTTAAATTGAGAGAACTGTAACAGAACTGAAGCCTTGTGGCAAGCCAGTGTTCCCAGATGGGAAAGACTACATTTAAGGCCCTTGGTGCTATTAATTTTTAAAGGCTGCAAAGAATGAATAAAGTGTGAGTGAGGCCTGATGGCTGACAGGGATGGAGGGGCCTGAGCTAACCGTGCTACACCAGTGCCCCTGATTTTCCCTGGCTTCATTTTGGATCAATCTTGACGTGAGGTCAGGGAGGCATTTCCAGTGGGAATAGACTTGCCAAAATATACCTTTGTACTCTAGTACTCTGCTGGCAGCAATGTGGTGCTCAGCAGGTGAAAGGGAGGGGCTGTTACAAAGATGTTTGCACTGGGAGAGGTAGGGTTCAGGTGCAAAGTTACTGAGCTATTTTGAGCGGTTTTCACTCTTTTTAGCCCATTCTGATTAGCTGATATCTGAGGGCAATATTTTTACAAATTTATGATGGAATGTAATCATTCTTTGTTGCAATTCTGTCTATATTTACAAACTTTCACTTCCCTGAATGCCAGAAGTAAACATGAGAGGCTCATTGCTTTAACAGTCTCCTCAGATAATTGTCTACCCTAAGCCCCTCTTTCTTGCTTCATTTCTTTATCAAAATCATCCTACATGCTCTCTAGCTGTCTCTGGGGCTTTCCTGCTGCCTGCTCTCTCTGTGCCTGTATTTTTGCCCTTTCTCATCCTTGGTGAACTCAACTGAACAACATTCATTGCCCTGAATTTGAACTTAGTCCCTAAGGAAAGTTGCAGTTGTTGGTTCTTTTACTAGGCCTCAGTTTTGGGTGCTGACCTCCAGCGTTTCTTCTCCTCCATGGAAGTGTTGTAAGCAGCTTTTTACATTTAGCCTACTACGTTATGCTCAATAAAATGTGACCCCTAAATTCAACTCTATTATCAGACAGATTAGCTATTCCTATTTATAAATGTCACTGGGTTTTTTTGTATGCTGTCAAACTGCAGTTCTCCTTTTCCCCACATCAAGTTTTTCATGTTTTGCATAGACTCCATGTTTCAGAATAGAAAACAATTGACTTTTAGGGTCACTCAGGGAGGATACTTGTTTTCCCAGGTTTCTGGATGAGGTACTTCAGCCCCACATTTATTTAAGAAGATTTCTCAGACATTTGAACTTGACCCTATTTTCTGCCAATAACACCTGGCAAGAGAGTTAGGTAAGTTAAATTGCAGATATATTAAAGATTTATTTTCACTAAAGCCTGTTTGTAAGATGTTTGTGTGCCAAGTTATGTCTGGAGTAAACTTTTATAGCAAACACTAAATCAGGGGCAAACAGTACAGAAAGAATTGTAAAGGGGAGTAAAATAGAAAGGCTGACAGATCTGTAACTATAATAAAAATGGCTGGGGAGAATTCTATGGCATTAACTTAGATAATTGCCAAAGTCATAAAATCCAGATTTTTCTATCTTCAAGACTCCTGGGAGCTGCTGGAGAAGAAGAAAAAAATTAAATGTAATGGTTCATATATAATTCAGAATTTTGTTGCTTTTTATCATTCTCAAAAGAGTAAAAGTGACCTACTTTCTATATCTTGTAGTTTAGTAGGAAATTCCCCTGACTCCCAGTGTTAGCATGCTTGTTCTCCTCTTAAGCAGGTGCTAACTCCCATCTCTGCTTTACTACTGCTGGCATAGTATGTGCTAAATGTGTTGTGACATTCTTTCCTCTCAGCATACAGTGGAGATGGTTGTGCTCCTTCCCAAATTCCAGTTTTGTTAAGCTTCTGGGATTAATGCAGGATCTAAATTAATTTGCTGTATGTTAGTTGTCAACCACAGTAGAAGTAATTAAATAACAAGCTCTCCTCTAAGATTTGTGTGTTTAGAATCATTTATATGTAATGATGACTTAAAAGAGAAAGAGAAAAATATAAGGCTCAAAGACGTAGATAAAAAGGCACCACTTCTTTATTTGTTACAGTGTATATTTGGAATAAATTGTGAAAGAATAATTAGAAATGTTCTTGGAACTCTGAGGAGAATCAGTATTAGTTCCATCGTAAGGATGGATTTGAACTGGAAATATTTCAATCCAGAAGAGTTCTTCCATTCCATGTTTACAAAACCCAAGGAGAACAGTCTAAAAAATCTAGGTGAGGAAAACTGGGAAATTTGACTTAAGGTTACACATCAAGGCTGTCTCCATTTACAGTACAATACTGCTGAAGTATGCTAGAGAGAGTATGAAACCAGTCAGTTCTGATCCTGCCCTCAAGAAGAGCCAATGTTTAGTTTTCTGTATCTAGTTCTATATGGAGGAAAAGGAGAGAAATTTATTGATTTGATGTTTTACAATCATATTACTGAACTTATTAATGATTGAGGAAATTCTTCAAATTTTTCAGTTCTTTTCCTATTCCCTTCATCGATATAGAGAGACGAGGGAACATGTTAATCCTCTTTTGCTGAAAAAGGAACTTTGTTGACCAATAAGAGATTCTGGGTTGTAGGATGGACAGTGGTCTAGTTACTTTTCCAAAGAGAAGTAGCTACACAGTTTGATTCTCAGGTGTAGGTAGAAGCAAAACAAAATAATGCTTTTCGTTAAATGAAATGTATCCTTTAGAAGTGTTTCTGGGGAAATATTTGAAAAATAATCATGGTTCTCTTTATCCATGTTCTATTTAGTTATTTATTTGAAGTAAGCAGTTTCCTCCAGCTATGGATATTAGACCAGTTAGCAAGAGGACTTGTTCATATATTTTTGCTTTACTTTTTTGATCCAAGTCTTAGGAGTTGGGAATTTGGTTCCAAAGGGAATGAATTTACGTATACAGGACACGTTGTACAAGGAGCTAATACTTACAGTAAACAGAGGTTGCTTAACTGTTGAGTAATGCTACAATAGTCATTTCCAATATTTTGCAAGAAACAATGTTCATGCAATGTTTTACCACCAGCAATTTGTTAGTGGTTTTGATTTAATGCCAAAAAAATTTCTAAGGGCTGTAATTTCAAAAACATGGAGCATCACACATTGGGAACTCTACCCTCTTTGTACTTCCGTAAGGTAAGACATACATGGAAGAGGCACAGTATTTTTCTACCATTAATAGTACTTTAAAATCTAAATAGTGTAAGAGCACTCTTGTGACATCACAAATAGTAAATTATAATTATATCTATTGAAAGGAGATGCATGTGTGTGCAATTTATGTTAAAGAGAAAGTCTTTTAAAAATGCTTAATGAAATTCTTTCTCCAGGGAATTACTTCAGGAAGGCAGATACAATCTGAAGTGTTTATATTTTGTCTTCTGTTTTTGGAGCAGTGATGTGTTTACAGTATAGACAGGTCAAACCTAGCAGTACTACAAGTCTATATGCAATTCTTTGTACATTGTATTACATTTATTGTGATTAATATTTGAATAGAAAAGGTTTTAAAGTAACTGAAAATAAATTATCTGTAAAGTGTCCCTGGATCTCTTGCACTCCAGATTCTATAAACATTGAGAATACTGCTCTATTTAGCATATTTCTTTGTAGCTTAACAGCATTTCTAGAAGTTTTCCTTTCCACTGGAAATAGGCATTTTCCTAGTGGAGGCAAGGTTTAGCAAACACTCCTATTAATGCAGTTCTCACCAAGTTCTTCCATTTTAGATAAAAGCAAGTTCTTATTTTAAAGAGGGAGAACTAAAGGATAAGGGGGATGAAATGCCTTTGAAATACCTTACTCTTGTTAAATGGCAGAGAGAAGCAAAGGGTTTTATCTCCTTTGCTTTTTTGCTTTCTCTACTGTTGTGACATTTATGTAGGTGTGCATATCTACATAGGTATACACATACAGGAGTATACATGTCTATATTGAATAGAGTTATAGTCCTGAGCTAGATTTGATTAACATCTACTTTTCTCTAGACATTTGAGTCCAAAATACTGGAGACTAAGCGTGATCATTCTGAAGGGAAACTAGGAGTTTCTCAACATTTTTTCCAGCACTTTAACAACTATTTCTTTGCTGGTGCAATCCTATTATTATCACCTTCTTTAAAAATAGCAACATGAGATCCTCTTGGCCTGAAGTTAGTAAATTCATGTGTATTTTCTTGTGTGTTATAATACTGTGCATACCTACCTACACATGGATTTTTCATGAACTTGTCTACGTTGCATGAGCTGTTGTGGGTTTTCATTCCATTCCAAGCTAATTGGTCTTTGGCAGCCTCATTTTGTTAAAATCTGAATAAAACTTTAGGTAGCCCTTTGGAAGGCTTGCCTTCAATGAGAACCTAGAATTTAAGGTATGAGACATATTAACTGATTATTATTTCCGTCAAACTCACTCCTAATTAACATTCACTTGTGAAAGTAACTATAAAAGTAGGTTTCTTCATAATTTCTATTCTCTTTTCTCTAATAATTTTTTTTTGAGAACTGTAACAGAGCAGAAACTGTATCGGAGAGCCTGTGTGGCTACACTTGTACCTTTCAATACAGAAAACTCAGGAAGTATTTGGGTATTCATGCTAATGTCACCCTCTAGATCTTGCTTTGCAGAAAATATGTTCCTTTAAAATACTCCATGTCTCATTCTTTGGTGAATCATCTCCAGGAGAAGACAGGCTTTCCATACACATGGTGGTACACAGAAAAATATTTGTAATGGTTTGTTAGACACCTCTTGAAATTTTTGATGGGATGCTAGCTTATTAGCTCAAAGGCAAATTGTCAAGCCATGTCTTGTCACATGGAGAAAGAGCACAGTACTAACACAATCATATGAAGGAAAGAAGCCTTTGGAGGAAACCTGTGACTGTAGCTAAAGAGGCAGGTTAATTGTCATGAAGTTGCTGGGAAAGACTGTGCTTTGGGGTGGAAAAGTGAGCATAGAGTTGTCTGGAAAATGACTTTGAGATGGAGATGAAGACATCCCAAGCAGGACAGGTTCCAACCACCCAAATGCACATCGAGGGTGTGAGTGCCTGGGAAGATATATGCAGCAATGCAAGACATGATGTAATCACAGATTCAGAATGAAATATCTGTTCTTTGTTGTGAAAAATGTCCCACATCCTTTCTTTGGTATTGTTAAAAGAGCTTAAATAGAAAGCAAAGGAGGATGCAAAATAAAAGAGCAGAAAATAGTGCAAAAATGCAAATTGATGAAGAGGAGCTAATGAGTTGGGTTAATGAGGTGGAAGTGGTGTTAATGAAATGAAAATAATAACTTCTGTAGAAATTATGTATGAGAATGAAGAGAGTGAAATAAGAAAGCTCACTGTAATTCCATTACTGTGGAACTGACTAGCATGAAAGGAAAAATGAAGGAAATGTCAAGGAGGCATCAGATAAAAGCAAGGTTGCATTAGGGTGGTATGTCAATGAAGAAATGATTTTCACACTGATTCTGTATTTTCTCCTCTGTGTTTCACTGCTTATTGCCTTTCAGAACTGATAACTTTCTGATGATTGGATGTTAGAATATTTTGTTCACAAAGGAAAAATTAGCTGATGGGATTTCATAGACTTGTTTTGTGTGCTGTTTTTTGTCTTTAGCCATGTCTTCTTCCTACTGCCCCTTAAACCTGATGTAATGCTGGTTTATACATCTCCTCCTAAAAAAAACACTCAACATGAGCAAGTTATAGAACTATTCTACTGAGTTTGCCAACACTTGAGGGCAGGAACACTCAGACATTTTTGAATACTTTGGTTCTAATTTAGCACTAACTGGAACATACCTCATCTCCACAGTGTTATATTCTGTAGAGAAGAACATTGGTTTCATATACAGAACAAAAGGATGATCATTAAAACCCGTCTGTGGGCCTCCTTAATAAACAGAAGCATGAGATAACTCGGAGAGGTTTTGCACAGCAGGACGTTGGAACTTCATGTCAGGGAAGTCTGCAATGCTCAGAGATTTTTGGGAAGTAAGAAAGTAGAAATCCTTAACTATTAACCAACTGAACCAGTAACCAACCAAAACTAAGTCCACACTCTAGCAGGTATGAATGTGTCCATTGCTACTGCATTCCTAGAATCCCTGAGCAGCAGCAGTAAAGTGTCCATATTCTCATATCTAAACGTTTATGGAGAATTTCCTCCTCTAGAGGAGTAGAAATACATTTGACAAAATTAGTGAAGCCTTTTCAATATCTACTTGACACACACATATTTTCCTACCAGTGAACATTAATTAGTTGGACCAGTACATCTGTGAAATACACAGAGAAAAGCTGTTCAAGAAAAGGAAAAAATTACCAAGCAGGGATACAAATTTTGGAGGGTGAATTATCAAAAATTCTTACATTCCATGTCGGGGGATGCTGGAAAATGTTATTATTTTAGATTTAGTTGCATAGGAGCTAGTAAAAATTCAGATTTAGATATTGGGGATACATATTAACACTGATGAAAAATTGTATTTGATATATGGACCGTTATTAGTAAAATTAAAAGGAGCTGACCACCCTATTTTTCTGGGTTGTCTGTAAGGTTAAAAAAATCCAAAATTGCACCATTTTGCTGTTGAAAATGGATGACCTTCATATTTCTTCTCCTGAAGGTGAGTGTATATGGAAGAGATAAGCTAGGATGTCAACTAGCAATATGCCATGTGGGTTGTTCCAAGCAGAAAATGCAAATGAAATGAAAATCACTTCTCCATGGTGAAAGGTGGAAGAACCTACCTTGCATTCATGGCAGGATTAAATGTACTACAAAAGTCTACTGTATTCTACCCCTTGATCTCTAGAATACTGTAAGAGGGAAGATTATATGGAGAACCTTGAAATTCAGAGCCAATTATTCTTCCCAAGTTTTGTATGGTTCTCAAGATGGTGAGCAATGGGTTGCTGTTCTGCACAGCAGCACAGCTGTACAGCTACTGGATTTGCTTCAAATAAACATCAAGTTTTCAGTAAAAAATTGGCTGCAAGGAGATAACAGATGTACAAAAGAAAATAGGGAAAGAATAACTCTTAACATCTTTATATTTTGTTTACTAGAAATTTTTAAAGGGAGAAAAAGCTTAACTGTTATGGTAAGTTGTTATTTTTGCCCTTATAAACTATTTTTATTGTACTAATTTATTCATATTATTGTACCACAGATAAGAGCATGGTTGTTGCAGCTTGGCAGGTTCATAGTCAATCTTCCTTTTCCAAATACTTCTATCTTTGGTACTATTTAAATGGCAACAGAAGCTGGCAAGAATCTATGGCTACACTTCTTGTTCTTTTAAAGAATGAAAAACACTCTGGTTAACTCTTGTCTTTGTTTAGTCTATTGTTTCAGTTCCTTTGAAAAGACAATGGCAGACATTTTACAGGAGAGAATTATGGGCCAGTCTCTAAGATGTTTATTTCTGTTTGCAAACTAACTAGTCTTTTGGGGGCTTTGTATTTCTTATAATATAGTAGCAGTCATGGACACAAATTCCCAAATATGGGCTTGTAATTCCTGCTTGGGGTTATAGTCACAGAAATATAAAAGGCACAGGAAATAGGAATAGTGACATAATCCCAGAAGTGTTTACAGAAAGAGAGGTCATGATGCCCTTTAAGTGAAGCTGTGACTGGAAATGTTCAGGACTTACTGTCCCAGTAAACCTATTGTCCTCATTACATGGACTCTTTGTGGGCACCATACAAACACATAACAAAAAGGCTGTCTTCTGCCCAGAAAAGCTTATTTTCTAATTTACAGCTTCTTTGAGCAGCTACTGTCCACAATAAATTTCAAAAGGTTGCTTTCTGTTGGCAATCCATTAGAGTTTTCACTGAAGCAAGCTCAGAGCTCAGGGAGCACTGACCTGCACGTGCTCCTGAGTGTTTACACTGGAGTGGCTCTGGTGCTCACCCTCTGTCCTGTTCCTGACAGTATCATAAAAGTTGGTGTTTACAAAGGCATGGAAGGGCAGGGAAGCAGGCAGTGATACTTCCTGAGAAGAGTTTCCCAGTTCTGCAACACTTTGTAAGTCAGGGACTTCTTGAACCAGAAATAATTATGTGTATTTGAGGTGTCTTTGCCTCAGTGGATTTCTCTTCCATGAACTTGTCTAGTTTTCTATTGAACCCATGTCATCTACACCTGAGGCACAGTGTTCTAGTCCAAAATTGCATGTTATTGTGAATGTGCCTTGTTTTGCTTGTTTAGAGGCTGATACTTGCTGAGTTTCCAAGATGGGAAAGTACTACTAGTTAGGACAAGCAGTACTTTCTTGGGATGGCACCAGATAAAAGATGTAAGCAAATTCACACTTGTTTTACAGCAAAAAATTATGACTATTGTGATACTGTAGATACCAAAGCTTTAAAAATATATATTTTAATAATGAAAAGTTTCTATAGGTGATACCTAAACATTATAACATCAGGAAAAGTCACTAGTGATGGAGAAAAACCCCCAAAAAATCCTGCAAAGAGCAACCTCTAAACAATTGTTTTGCTAGAAGACCCTGTGTACATAATCCGGTAGTGTTCCTGTTTACAGCTTTGGAAGACAAGACAGACAAGTGTGTCTTTTTTGTTTATGCATCATTGGATTTTTTACATATAGTGATTCAGGGATTACATCACTCAAGGTTTTTACTCTCCATCTCTTTTTATAATCACTTTGAGATATGGTATGTCTACAGCATAGTTACAAAAATTATTTAAATTTACCCACCCAGAACTTCATGCTGCTGCAGCTAAACTGTGCAACTGGACTCTTAGTTTACTGCCAGCAGCAGTGTTTCCTCTCCTCTGTGGTTAACTGCCAGGTAAGCACACACCTTAACTTCCAAAAGTGACCACAGGAGTCTTCATTTGTTGCTATTTTTTTAAAATGTATTTTTCACTACTTGATAATTTGAATGAGCAATTGATCAGAAACAGAACGCATGCTGAAACATTTGCATATCTTGCAAGTAAAGTTTTGCGTGTTGTACAAACAGAAATTCACTCTATAGTTTCACATGAATGCTTAAAATAATTATTAAACAAGTCTTTGTTTTCATGCTGGGCTGAGGTTTCCTTCCACATCTGTAGCAAATTGTCCTAAGGAACATTGATTCAAAAGAGCCAGATTGTCTTTTAGTACCATGGTTAGGATAGGCAGATGAGTCATGAAGAAGACTACTGTTAAAGTTGATGTCAGGAAAAAAAAACCCGGTTTTATGTATTATATTTCAGCAAGTAAAATACATTAAAAATTGGTTTCTTTAGCAAGATCATCTGATTTCACTAAGTCTTCTGCCACCATTTGAGCAGTCTACCTTCCATGTCTGAGGGATATGAATGCATGAAATGCTAGAAAATAATAAAAAAAAAAAAGTTAGAAGTTTATCTGCCAGTATTACTGCCACTTGACAATTTTCCAGCGTGTGATTGATGGTTAAGGTTTCTGCATCATACGTAATAATTCCAGGTGACTTTTGCAGACTGCATATAACTTGAATGGTATCTGATGCAATTTAATGAGCAAATTGCTCTTTATCTGAATAGTGGCTCCTGTACCACCAATTCTTGCAGGCTTTCTCTCCAAGCAACATAAATAATTGCCCTTTCTGAGTTATTCCTTTACCCTTTTTTGGGGAATGTTAGACTTAATCTATCTTCCTGGTAGTGAGGGAGAGCTTTGTTACACTATTAGAAATCAAGACAATCTAGTTACAAAAGAATGCTTTTCTTCATGGCCTTATTTTGCAAAGCATATATGTATGGCAGGAGAGGTGTTTTTTTTTTTTTTTTTTTTTTTTTTTTTTTTTTAACTTGAGACAGATAGTATATAAAGTAAAAGTTCAGTGGAAGCCAAATTTGAACTTTTAATTAGCTGGACTATACATCAGGATTTGAAAAAATTACATTAGTATAATATAGGAGGAAAACCCAATGTGAACGAGGCTTCTTGAAAAGGGATTAAAAAATACATCAATTTGTTACAATGCTTATTATATGGAGTAGGAAATGAGCCAAAGTAGAAGTGATATTAATCTTGTAGGTATTGCAAAGAAGAGTGATGTATATAAAAAGGCAGCTAAATAATTGTGGAAGTTATGCTTTGACATTTGTGTTCTTTCATAATTCTACACATGGCCACATGTAACTATGGCAGGTGAAGTCAGCTTTTTTGGAAACAATTCTAAAAAGTTCTGGTTTCAGCTGCAAATGTCAAATCTCATCCTAGTGCTGTTTCTGATTTCTGTCTTGCATAGTAAATGGGCATTGGCAAAAATCCAGAGAGTAATAGTGTAAACTTGACTTTCAGTTTTGAGCTAGACACATAAGGAAGAAATTTCGGATTTATAACATTATTTGAAAACCCAGCTTAGACAAGAATTAAATATTCTATCCATATCTGATTTGCTTTTGATTGACGATCAATAGCTGGAGTGGCCATTATCTCTGTGAAAAACTGCTCAGTTTTCTTCAAGCATTTCTCCCTATGCTGTTTAACCATCTGTTGATGAATATAAGTAAATATTGTTATTGTACAGATACTCTAGTCTGGCCTGTAACGTGTGATCCAAATTAAATCTTGGCTCTCTGGGGAGTTGCTGATTTTTAGTGGTTCTGAGTATATGTGACTGAGAGTGTGTATAAAAACCACAAACCACTAAGGTCATATTTATTTATTTATTTGCTTTGGAGACCTTGCCCCTACTTGGGGAGGGGGTGCTAGAAATCTGGGTGCATGAGGTAAGTTCTCCTTACACATGGAGTGAATTAGGGAAGGCTGAGAGAGAAAAATACTGCATTTTCCAGCGTCCATCATTATGAAACTGGAATATGTGTTAAGCAGCTGCCAACTTTACATGCTGAGCAGAATACCATCAGTAAGCCTGTCATCTTTAAGTTGCTCATTTTACCAATATGTTTCTCTTTGGTCTTGACTGGGGTGGTGGTGGGGGAACTTAGGCAATCTCAAATATATTTAGTGAAGCACACCAAGTTAGAATTGTTCAAATGGAAAATTTAACCACATTAATAGTGCATCATCTTTTTTCTATTAAGAAAAAAAAATGGCAAAGGTTACAGGACAAAATTTAAATATAACCAAGTTAAATAAAGACAGAGTGGCCCCGTAGTGGGAAAAGTATTAGTCTAAAACAGCTTGAGAGGAAACAAACACATAGCAGGTCTATTTTCTGTATCTGTAAATAAATACAAAATTAAACACTGAAAATTGACCTAAGAGGCTCTACTTGATTTTGGAGGAGATAATTCACTGGAAATGTCAGAATTACAACAGGCAAATGTCAGGTGTAGGTGAAAAAAGAACTAAATTCTTAAATACTATGCAGAAAAGTATTTAAAATAACACCAGCAGTCTGTGGAATTATATTCTTTTGGGTTATAATTGTCTACATGATATAATTCTTTGTAAGTAAAGGAAGACAGGGGAAGGACTTATGTTTCTGCACTTTTTTTACAATACAAAATTTGGCTATTTTCCAGATGTCTCTGTAAAGATGTATCCAGTTGGGCAAGCCAAAAGGGTATTCTGCTGTTTCATTGAATAGAGCTCTTTGTAAATTAAGCACACTACATTTATATAGTCTTTGGATTAGCAGCTACCTGAACTGATGCAGAGAAAGCAGATGAAATATACTCAATATCTTGTGCTTTCAGTTGTGCTAAGAAATATTTTCCTTGCTGAAATATGAAATGCTAGTGTGAACTGAAATGAAGTCTTAAGAATAGTAAAACATCTAGGACTTCATTTCCAAAGATATGGAAAGCAAAATGAGTGCAAAACATATTCTGTGAATCAACCATAAAATTCCCATATGAATAATGAAATAAATTTTAATGGTATTACTAGAGGGTGAATTAAGCAGTTTCCAAGTGATTAAAATGACATTGTGCACTTTCAAACAACGCTGAATAAGGAATCAGATTGAAGGCTTGTGATTAGAGAAATATGCAAAAGTTCTGATCAAGTACATAGTAAAGACTGGCCTGAATCAATGTCCTTTGTATCCTTATTCAAAGTAAACCAAAATGCCAAGGCAGGTAACATTCCTGTTAGCGTATAACCCAGAATAACTTCCATGACTCAAATTAATGCATAATGACTACTCCTGGCTTCTGTTAGGAACTCTTTGTCCCTTTTTCTGGACAGCAGAAATTATTTCAACTGTATACCTTGCATGCTGGCATTAAAGAAGTATTTTCACTTACTCCCTCCGTTCCAAAGTTTAACTCGAAGTGTTAAAAGTGTTTCTACTAAATATAAACCAGGTTTTCCACTAGCTCTTTTATGTTTTTGATTTCTCAATATTTCTCAGTATTTCTCTTGATTTGGCAGGTCAGCTTGTTTATAGAGGCACTGACCATGATTACCTTCCGTTGGTTTTGCTTTTGCAGGAGGCAGTCGGAACTTTGTAGAATCAGGGTTTTTTTAAAAATTACCAGAGTTCTTCTAATTGAGAGATGAAGAGAGACAGGAGGAGACAGAAAACTTGATGATTTTTAAACAAATATATTTTTAAAGTGTATTTGCATAATGGCAACATTCTTAATTGAAACTTTTTTTAAGAGACATCAAACTTTTCCTAATCTGCAAAAGTCTTGCTATAAAAAGCAGCACTCTAAGAGCCAATAGTCTAAACATTCTAATATAGAATGGTTATAGTTTAGGAATATAAACCTGGTAAGCATCAGCCTTGGGTTTCTTCTTGAGTTATTGCTGTGATCTGCAAAACAGCTACTATTTGATGTTTCTGGTTTCACCTTTATTTGAAGTATTTTGGTGTAAGAATTTTAGGGGAAAAGTACAGTTCTTCTAATAAAACAAAACTGACAGAACTGATTTAGCTCAAAAGTAAGCAAAAATTGCTGTGAATTGGAATGAATTTTGTTAAGTATTGGCACTAGCACAGCTTGTTTTAGTACTACAATTAGAACAAGTCTGCAGCCTTCATATATCCAAACTGACATCAGTCTGGAATGACTTTTCCAGAAAGAGTAGTATGGTGAAGAACAGAGTAATGTGTAGGCATCCTCAGCAGTGGCATGCCAAACAATGAACCACGTGGTTTATTTCATTTACTTGTTCAGTTTTTAAATAAGAAACTGCTACCACATGAGTGTATTTCCCTACATCCACCCAGAAGGCTGGACATGGTGCAAAAATTGATAATTTAAGTGTGTGACTGAGAGACATCTGTAAGAAAGTTTTGTCTTACACCATGGTATAAAATGATCTCATGATTTGAAATAGTTTTCCCAGATTAATTATAATCCTGAATTTCAGGAATATTTTAAATCACCCTGATTATACAGATAGATTCTAGTCTTTACGTGTATACACATGATATACATAATTAGAGAAATATGCTTAATTCAGTGCAATCATGAAATTACTTTTTCCTATTAAACTTTACAGGAGGCTGTGATTACATCCTTTTAATATGAGTTCCCTGCAATTCCCAAGCTCTCAAATGTTTCAAACCAGCTGTAGTAGTAGGACTTTTAATTATACTCTTGCTTAGTGAGTGACATATAGCTCTTTCACAGTTTGAATTAGCCCTGGACAAACAGATAGGAGTAATGTGAACTAAAAAAGTAAATGCAGAACAGCTGTGTACAGAAATGAATGCCTTGATTGAAAACATTCTTCTGGTAGTTTTCTTGAATATTGCAATGGTACAAAAATTGTGTTTTTATTATAGGTTTTCTAAAGTGACAGGTGTCCTTTAGAGCAGCTTTCCTGTGCTTTTACCTTTAATTTTGAAAACTAAGTTGTTAATTTGCAATTTACTTCTATATATTGAACAAGGCAGCATATTATTGTCCCTGAAGTGATTAAACCCCCTTTCCCCAACAAATGCATCTGGACAGAATCTTTTCTGGGGAAGGGTCTAGCTTGCATTAGGTATAATTTCTCATAATTTAGAGGTCATTAATGAGCTTCCTGTAATTGAAAAATAAGCAAACCATAAAATTATTGAACTGAGACATCAATGAAAAGTGTACTTTTGATAAATTGTAGTTCTCTTTCTTAAAAAAAAATAATTTAGAAAATATGCACATCGTTTTAAAAATATAACCTGTGCCATTTTAAATATACCAATTTCCTTAAAGGATTACTTAATATTTGGTGCATTTTTACTTAGGGTAGAGAAGGTTAGTAGTATCATAGAGAAAAATTGCCAGAGCCTTATTTCCATCACAGTATCAGTTCTACAATGCCATGGGAGTTTTTAGAAGATAAATAGGAAAAGTGTAACAAAACCACCAAAACAAGACTGTCTTAAAGTATGGTCTTTGGAAATGACACTTTGGACTGCCCAGGTGCAGTTAGATTTTTAACTGTGTCAGTAGTAGCCCAGAGTCAAACAGATTCTGGGTTTGGTGCATCTCAGCTCAGTAGCACTTCGTGTAACCAACCACAAAACTTTGAAACAAACAACTCAGGACAAGAATCCAGAACAGTTGCAAAAGCATAGATTTTTCTCTTTGTCTTGAAGACGTTGTGTTATTGCTGAGCATGACTTTTCATAACCGCCGTGTTTCTAAATTCACTTTCTATCAGCTCTGTCTCATTCATACTCAGGATTTAGCTAAGTGTTCAAATAGACATCACAAACCTCTGTTTACTTCCATAGCTAACCACTGAACATGAACTGAAATTTAGAGACGTGCTTTTAATATTGGCATGATATTAGCCTGAGATAAGTGTTACAATGCTTGCTGAGGACTCGGTATGATTAAGGACGTGCCCCTACAGAGTTGGCTGACAGAAACTGTGGCAGCATGAGGCGGAAAAACTCAAATTCTTTGGAATGGCAATATTTTGGAGGAGTCATATCAGTTGTTTCAGCTCAAAACCTCTTAAAGACATCCTTAACTTTGGAAGGTTGAAAGTAGGTACCAAGTTTCCCTGAAGTGTCAAGTGGGAAAAGTTTCTCCTGGAGGAATTCAATCCAAAAATCTAACTCACATACACTGACTCTTGTCTTCTGCTTGAGGAACGTGTCTCCCTTTACCAGTTACAGGTGTCACAAGCAGCTAGTCTACCTATGATACTTGGCTTGGGAATATGTGTAAGATACCCAGAGCAGTGTATCGAAGACATTCTGAATGGTGTCATTTTTGTCCATCTCACAGGACATACTACCAGAAGGATCTACGCCAAGCTCCTTTTGAAATCCTTGACTTCATGCTTGAATATGAACCACTGCTAGTGCTGAATACACTCTTTGCATAAGAAGTTTCTATAAGCCTATGTAGTTTGCTTGGATCAAACAATGTCAGTACTCAGACATTAAATTCTGGATTCCTTAGCCAGATCTTCAATTGTATGAAAAGTTGTTGCGGTCTTCTAGCTGATATTAATAAATAAATGTAATATTTTCCACTAGAAAAAATAGCTAAAGCAATAAAATTTCAGTTCATACAGCAAGAATTGTTTACGTGGCTGACATTTCTGTCACCTGCAACTTCTTAAAGATTGATACATTTGGAGTTTCTACATTAAAAGATAAGCTTCATGAAGCTATATTAGATAAAGAATGGAGAATGAAGTCAAATATGGATTTTTGCAGTTACATTTGAGCACAAACCAGTTTGCTTCATATTGCTTCCAAGCTTTCTGTTCTCTTATTTTGGATTAAAACAAACTAGTTTACACACAAACTAGTGCAATTATGAAGAAAAACTATTGTTCTTTGATTTTTGTGCTTTGATAAAAGTGATGCATTTTTCTTAAAAATCTGATGTTCAACCTGAATGCTGAGGCTATTTCAAGGGAATAGCAGCAAACATTTCACCACCAAAATTTAAACTTTAAGTAAGTCCCTTTGTCCAGGCTGTCTAAATGTGAATTGAGCATGTTTTAAAAGATCCTAAAAGTAGGCTACAAAAATGTTCTTTCCTAGCTCCATTTGGTAGAAATGGATTCCTGTGTAGTATTTTCAGAATTCCTCACCACAGTTAGTTTTGTTCTGGAATCTGACAGCCATTTGCTTTCTAAACTGAAGCAAAACAAAATAAACAATGCAAAATTGTCCTGAAAATGAACACTGGACAATAAAAGCCCAGCTGCTGTAAGAGGAATTTGCTAATACTTACTGGTGTAGGGGTAAATCACAAACTCTGAAGGGCTTTCCTAGGATACATCCAGAGAGGAGTGGGAGGACAGTCATTGCCTTCCTTTACTTAGGCAGCCTGAGAAGGACAGCTCAGCCAGATCTTGGACATGAAATTTCTTCCCACTAATGAGAACTATTTTTAAAGCACTTAGAATGTTTTGTTAGCTATAGTAATAATAATGGAGTTATTAATATAGCTTCTCTCTGTCTAGACAGATCTATATCTAGCTGAAAATGATGAGAACAAAAAGAAGAGAAACAGATTTATTTCTGAATTCAAACATCTCTAATTCCAAAAGTTTCACTGAGTTCCCACCACCCACTATGCTGAAATGACACCAGTGTACAAGAAGTTGGCTGAACATGATGCTTATAGCAAACATGGGCTGTTACTTTTTTGGATTGCACCAAGCACTCACTGTCATGTTTAGCAGCCAGGGCTCAAAGGTTGCTGTGTTTGGCCAGAGCTGATAACAAAAGTCAGGTGGCCCAGTTACACAAAGAGAGCTAGAATTTGGTGTGAACTAAACAGATGCATCCCCAAGCTCCTGCAGATCAGCACAGCTCACCTGTCCTGTCCCACCCAGAAACCTATGGCCCTGTACCTTTGCACCACAGGCCAAGCAGCCTCTGAACCTTCCACCCTTCCAGTGCAAGCAAGTGCTCGGTTCCTTCTGCAGTGGCCTCATTCCCTCAAGCTGCAAGTAACCTCTTACAACCCTGTGCCATATGTGACCTCCTACCCCCAGAGAAGCTGTCCACTTCCCTCCTTTGCCCAGGAAGCAGCTCTTCCTCTGCTCCAGGGAGCAGCTCCCTCAAGTCAAGCAGCTGCCTCAAACTTTTCTGTGGAGCTCTGTCCTCTTCTTGCCTAAGGTGCTATTTTCCCCCTACCACCTACCAGGTGCTTCATGGTTTAACACTTACACAGGATAAATTATAGCTATCACAGTAATGATATTCTGCAGTTTTTATCCCATGTATTGTCTGACATTGGGAATTTGGGTAGCTCCTGAATGACAAAGGTGATTCCCCAGACTAACTCTACCTCACTGAACCTTTAATTCTTTTCCTAATGTTAAAAGGTGAATTTCAACATTTCAGGATGTTGCGAGTCTTCAGTTTTTTTCTGCTAGAATGTCAAATGCTTCAGCTACACTGAAAGTAAAGAGCATGACTGCAATGCTGACCATTTTTCTTTTAGTGGTTCATAACCCTCCTCAGGCACAGTGCAACTCTGTGGAAATATTCAGTGGTTTTCCATATTTCTGAACGTTTTATACTCTGCTTATTACTGTGATTTAGAACTCTTGTATTTCCATCAGTGAAAAAAAAAAGCCCTGAGAAAATGTGTTTGCAGACCTCCTCATTGGGAGGGGAAGGAAGGGAGGAAATAGTGGGAGTCAGTAGGGGTGGCAGTGTTTTACTGTGGTGAAAGCATCAAGCTATTGTTATATCCTTAATGCCAAACTGAGAAGCTGCACAAGGATCCTCTGCTACCTCAATCCGAGTTCCCAAATCCTCAAATCCTCTGAACCTGTATCCCACCAGATATCACCCAGATATCAGATGAGCCAGCAGTCTCATCTTCCCTGATCTCTATGCACCAAGGCCTTGCAACTCATGATCAATCTCCTCCAGTACTATTGATGTTTTTTCTTTGCCAGGTCACCCCGGACTCCTGAGATTATATCTTGAAGTTTCTCCTCCATTATGTCCTGGATACTCATCTGTAAGTTCCCTATTTCTGTCTACATTCAAATCCTTTTCCACCTGTGCATTCATCCCATTAACTTCCCTCCCCGTTCCAAGTCTCTGTGTCTGTAGGAACAATTACTGACAAGTCTATTTCTGTTTTTAAAACTATGGATTTATGAACCTTCCCCTGTCCTCTTTCATTCCCTTGGACGCTAGCGCCTGCTAGCTGGCTGAACTTATCCCCTTTCTTGGATCTGCCCTCAGAAACAAACATGCCCCAGCTCTTGTTTCTGGCAGAACTCTAAGAAAACCTGGACACTGGCTGCAGTAATCAAAAATATGCTCCAATGGCAAAGAAAAACAAGAGAAGTTTGAGATGAAGAGTCCATATAGAGCCTTGTATGAGCTGCTGTCCTTCAGTTCTGGATTTATTTTACCCCTGGTACATTTGCTCTTGGTTCTGTAATCACTCAGGGCAAGAAGGCCAGCTCCTAAAGGCCCACTTAAATCAGCATCTGTGGTCTAGCTGATCAGCATTACATAAGTTGAGCTTCAGCATAACATGACTGGTCCCAACTGAAAGGTACATGGCTGCACAAACATATGCAAAATACATGATCATGCGAAGGATGAACAAATTGCTTGGCTTCATTCTCCAATTCTGTAATCTCTTCCATGTGGGAACATCCCTGTACCCAGTCAGAGCCCTCATGGTCTTCATGGAGTTCTGTCCTCCCCTGCCATAGCTCTGGTTGTGAAGCAGCAGCATTTGACACGATCCTTGAAATTACTTTTCTGAAGCTCTTTTTTCCATAGGTAATTTTGTGAGGCTTTAATGAGGCTGAGGGGGAAGCAGAATGAACAGGGAGAAGGAACTTGGGTTTGTGCCAGAACATGTGGTGGATAGTAGTAGTTTGATTTTTAAAATGGAGGTGTTGCAGCCAATGAGCTCAGTATTTCCCATATTAATGAATTTTAAGGTTGGCAAGAAGCTGCTTAGACAAACACAAGAAGCGTAACTAGGAAGGATAAGAAGTACTCTGTTAATGTTATTCTCCCCACCCATATTTGTATCTACACAAAACCTCCGCTGTTTATTTTAATTTCTATTCAGATTAAACAGTGAGATGACTATAAGTGACCAGTTTGGCAAAGTTTGGAAATATTATATCCAGAGATAATTTTATTCCCCAACTGAATTATATGTAGCAAACTGCAAGTTAATAATTTGGCCATTAAAGAAATAATAAGATTAAAAAAAATTCCTATTGTCACTCAGCCATATGTATTCCAGAACAATTAATGTTTTTGAATATCATGATTCAGTTTTTGTGTTGGCACTTGCTGGGAAGATAGTAAAGTGACCGTGAAAAAGAGTAGTATAAAATTTTAATTCTCTTGATGCTGTCTAGAATAGAAGTATTTTTCCCCCCTGTTATTGACCTAAACATCCATTTTGATTTTATTCAATCCTGAAAGGGGTGATGCTTAAGTTTTTTTTTTTCTTTTTTAACTAAAAATGAGTTGAAACACTTATTTTTCCAGGTTTCTTAGCTCTTTAAAGCCTGCTGAAAGAAGACAGTAATTGTTTATAGTAGACTCTTAAATTTTTTTGAGGTTTTCATTGGAACTACTGTAGAAAGACAAAATATTTTGTACATTTACTATTGTATGTTCTGTTGTAGTTCTAACTTCAACCCCAATATATTCCTTTGCGTTTGTGCCTTGAATTGGTTTCACTGATGAGGACACAATAAATTATACATAAAAGAAAGTGATCTTCTAACACGATGTTCATTAGGCAATTGTAACTTGTAATGCATCAGAAACCATATGCTTTGTGCATTGGCTCACATCTGTAAAACTGAGTTGAAATTACCAAATGGAGGCCTGGTGCCAGTTTCCAGTGAAACCAATGACAAAACTTCATTTATTTAGATGGTTCAGAGTGAACTGTGCAATATTCACAACTACAAATTAAAAGTTTTTGTGTTTGAGCCAAAGTCTCTTTTTTCCTTTTGCAGCTTTGTAATGCTGAAAATGTAAGCAACTCTCCTCCCCCTTTTATCAGAGTATGAAGATATTAAAAAATGTTTTTCAGTCATTTTAGTCCCTTCCGTTTCTTCATTGCAAACCAAGGTTTAGTAACTCAGGGCAGTCAGTCTATAAGGAAAAGGAGACTGAAGTGTCAAGTGTTTCTGGTCATACCTCAAGTGTTACAGAGAGCAGCACACGTATGTGAGCCTTCATAGCCTCTCAGGGGGTTGGAGGGGCAGGTGCCATCAGTGTCCACAGCATACTTATCCCACCGTGGATTCCATTCATAATCTGATCCTTACTCAGGTAGTGAAAGGAGAGACCATTTCATTTATGGGGTGAGGGATGTTCAAGGACCAAGGGGGCCTTTTGGGAAATGTTTCTACCCTTTGTTAAAAACCTGTGCATTTTATTATTATTATTCAATATTGTATGGAACAGTCTATCATCTGAACTAGAACAAAACTTGTAACACGCCTCCAAATTAATGATGGAAGACTTCCAAACTGTTGAAGGGATTTCTGAACATACATCCCCTTGAAAGAAAAGTGTATGACTGGTATCTCTTCCACACTTTGCTTGGTTACTTCCTGAAGTACTTTTCCAACGTTTAAAAGATTTCTGACCCTTTTAACCTTGGAAAAGAGGCTAGCCTTGTGGCTTGTAGACTGAAAATATTCACTGTCTATAGAACTTTGAGCCTCTTAGCAGGAAGTCCATGCTGGACTTAAGGCAAAAACGTATCCATAATCCTGGAATCATCATGAAGCAGAGAATGTTAGAGTCGTTTACAGCTGCCTGGCATTGTTGCTGAGGGACAAATTGAAATGACTGATCTGCCAGGCTTGTCAACACCTTTGAAATCTGCTGCCTAGCCTGGTCCCCCAAAAGACGCCTTGGAGAGAGACAAGGAGCCAAAGTGACAGATGAAGCCAGAGTCCACCTACTTGTCGCATTTTCTTCCTTTGTTTCTTTTCCTCTTTTATAATTGCCTTTCTTTTTCCTTGTTCTTATCCCAAAACTAATGTTGTAATATTGGTAAATGGTTTAATTAGAAGATTTATTAACTTGTGGTTTTAATCTTTTTACTGAGAAAAAAGTACCAAAAACTTAACATCAAAATAAAAGCTATTGCACAATCCAATAGTTGGGTGCAGTCTGTCCCCTTTGAATTCCATGGCTAAATTCCCATTGGCTTTCATGGGAGCCTATTAAGAAAAAGCTAATGTTATTTTGTAATATGTATGCCACATGGGGTCTCAATTTAGTCACTTAACTAAAGCCACCTAAACAAGTGGCCTTCTTTTTATTGATGTGAATGACTCAAGAAGCTAAATAGGAATACAAGTGCCTAATTTTAGTACATTCACAGTTGAATATGGTATCCACAGCCCAGTAGCATAACTTCATCTATATGGATTGGCATTTATCAGTCACACTGAGAATAGCTTAGGAAAGAGTGAATCAAAAACACTTCTGTTGTGTATAGCCCATAAATCTAAAATAAAAGTAGATAGCAACGGAGAGAAGTAAAAATGAACCAAAAATCTGGGATTAGCTTGACAAAAATAAATTATTACCTCTCTGAGACTTTGCTTCATGTTAGTAATTAATTACCTTTTTATATTAACTTCTAATATTTCAAATAATTAATGTTTTAAAAATATAAAGCAATTTAAACTGTCATCGGAGCTGGGATAGAGTTTGTCTGGAGCAGCATTCTGCAATTTGGTGAAGATCCAAGAGCTGCTTAATTTAGAGAAGAAAGTGTTCGATGCACTTGGTTATTAAGCATCAAACTATAAACAAGTGCTTCAATATTTGGGAGATCATGGCCTCCAACATCACATAATTTAAAAAAAATTAGGTTTCCAAGTCACAGTAATATAAACTGAGTCTCTAAGAATTTACAAAGCCATTGTCTGCTCTTTTCATAGGGTAAATATTAAAATTACTTGTCTGTTTGAGGATTAAGGCCAAATCTGATTTTTTGTTATACCTTTGTAAAGAAGAATTGTAAATTCTACTAGTAGAGATTTAAAATAATGTTTATATTCAGAAACTATGGTCTATATAAGAATAGATGTATAAGTATCTCCTGGCTCTAAGTGTGAATGAACATATACATTCACACAGAGCATATGAATAAATCCTGTCACTTGAGACCACATATTTTATTCCTTCAGCACTCTGGCATGTGAGCTTTGTGATTTAATCCACATATGTATAATGAGAAAAGTCTCGTGTTTCTCATGTTTCCCTTCTCAGTGACACAATTGTGCTGGAATTCTTTGCTTTTTGACAGCTTTCAGTGTGTCATTATGGGTTAGACTTCTTTTGGTAAACCCTGAACTGTTCTTTACTTAATTTCCTCTGGGGAGCTGTGTATGGCTTCTGCATGTTTATCTCAGTTCTCCAGTTTTTATTTGGACCTTCTCAAGAAAGTCACAGAATTCCTTCTGGCTTCCACCTAATGATGTGCAAGATGCCTTTATTGTTTAGGAGAAGTGCATATTCCAGACTTTTCTAAGGTGTCCACCTTTCAAGCCTCAACCTTACAGGATGGGACAGCCTAATCTTCAGAAATATCTCTGACAGTGGTCTTTGACCTTGTTTGGGTCTTCAAAAACGACATATGCTTGGTCAGATTGTGTCGTGTACTTCAATAGAAGATTTCATCCACCAAAATTTGGTAGGGCTAGAGAAGATGTTCCTACACACTGAAAAACTTTGTTGCACTCTTGCTTGTTTTTTTGGCTGTTAACCCCAGAATCAAGGCTCCAGTTAAATTTACCAGGAAAAGAATTACAGGAAAAGTAGTACTTACCATGTTCTATTGCCCTCATCCCAGATCTCTGGGTCCTAACAGGTTGACTGTGTCACTGTTGTCACAGTAACAAGTCCACTGTGAGTAATACAATCTTTATGGAGAGTGCCAAGTGGTTGGAAGCAATCTCTGCATTGTCACGATTGCTGGGATGCGACACAAACCCAGGCCCTTCATCACTGACACTGAGAGTATCCTCAACCCTTTGGGCATCTATCTCCTGCACCAACTGTCTGAACTTGAGGTGTTAAGAGCACATTTCCGTCATTAGCCCTGAGATCCAAACCAAGATTTTAGTACCAGTAGACATTCTTTTGTTTTTCCTCTTTGAATAAAAAGTGCATTTTATGAGGGGCAATGAATGCAAACAACCATGGGTGGGCAGAATGTCTGTTGGAAGAAGGAGCTCATTCTTCAGTAGAGACAATGCCTTTCTGCATTGCTGCTGGGTCTTTTGATAGGCTTCAGAGAGAGCAGAAGAAAAGGAGTCCTTGGCCTTAGTGATAGCTGCCTAAATTTTGTTCCTAGAAATATGTGGAGTGTATCAAGCTGAATACCTATACTTCTTTCAGATACCACTAGACATGTTCTGCTTCAATGGCTGTTTTGTTATCTTTTATCTTTCTCCAGGAAGAAGTCAAACTCTGAATGTTATTGAAAAGACTACTGTACCTGTTCATAATTGATTAATGGAGTAACTTTACCTTTTTTAAAAAAAATTTTCTGGGCGTGGTAGGGGGAATATAGTTACAAAATGAGCACTATACTTTGTTTCTTTCAGATGAATTTCTGGCTCCTAGCCTTCAAATTTCTGAAATGGTTGGAATTGACTCCGTTACTTAAGGACTTTTCTCCTCCATGAGACTTGAAACTGGTGCTAATGACCCTCACTTACATCCTCTCTGTGAATCTGCAGCAACTTCCTCACTGGTGTATCTGTCCATGGTGTGTTTATTACTGAATACTGCTTCCTTCAGAAGAATAAGAGAATCTTGTTCTATCATATTCATTCTTCATAGGATGTTTCTTTCAAGAGCTATCGTTATTTCTGGCTCAGAATTCCATCTCAGTCAGAAACTTAAATTTTGTCAATTATTCATGTCTTTCCTCCACACTTTGAATGCTAGTAAAGCTCTACCTTATTTCTTGTTTCTCTTCTTATGTCTAATTTTTGACAGGATGAGAAATTCCAGGTATTTTCTGAGGCTCTTTCTGTCAACAGCTTAACAATCTGGGGATATTGTCATTTTGTGTGCAGACTATTCATATAGATGAGAGGCTGTCATGGCCTCAGAACACTGAGACTGCAGTCAGGGCTGCATCCTTGATTGGAGAGAATGCCACCAGTGAGTGCTTCAGCTAAGTGGGGGGTAATGCTGAAAAATTTCACCTTCCCTGTCATCTGGTGAGCATTCATGTGGTGCTCTTTTCAATTTCATGAGGTCCTTGGCCATCCAGGAGCATCCGGGAATAGTTCTTACACCATGAAGAAATACTATTACCTCTCTGGGGTAAATGTGCAGCCTTCCTCTGGGCTCATGTTGTGCCAATACACATGTGTGCAATCACTGTGAAATAGAAGAGCTTATTTAAAAGAAAGAAATGTTTTTCAAAGTATGCATATAGATTTTCTGTTTGCGGTGGACATAAAGACATAGAGTAACTTTTTCCTCTAGATAAAAGAGTGGAAGGTAAAATAATATAGAAAGAAAAATTACATGGTCAAGAGGCAGATATTTTCTCTATTTTCTTCCATGGCACGATTGTATTTGTGCACTAACTACATTTGCTGGTAAGTTGCCTCTCTTCCTTTCCAAAATCTGCATGTCAAAAATTCTAACAGAGCTTATTAGCACATTGAATGGGCCATCATACTGCTTTTGGGAGCATTAGCCAGGGATGCTAAACTTCAATTCTTGCTTTCAAAGTCTACCACATGAATAAATATCACTAATCATCACTGTTAGTCATTAGCAAGTAACCAGTTGCAACTACTGGGATCTAGAGGCAATTTTTTTCTGAACATGCTGACATTTGTTTAATTGGTGGCAGTAAGGCAGCTATGCTTGCTACTGGGGTGAGAAAAATCTGACACCTGCTGCATCCTGTGTATAAATATTTCATAAAGATCCTATCACTCAAGAGATGCCCAGGAGTTCAGGATTTGACTCTTAGCGTGAGGGAGCTATTGTGGCCTGCTTGTGTTGATTGTCCTGTTGCTTGCCTTCTTCCAGTGCCCTTAGGAAAGTTGCTTCACTTTAACCCCAGTTTTATGGCTGTCTCCCTTTCTGCATCATGGATAACAAAAATTTTGTGATACTTTTCTGTGCTATGTTTAGAATCTTAAATTCAAGACCTGGAATTTCTCACACAAATTCAAAGTTACTCAGGACCTCCCAGGATCTGTCCCCCAGTAAGAACAGAAAAAGGAAGCCATTGCAATGGTTGGAGGGCAGAGTTATACAAAAGGTTACTAAATATTATTGCTTGTGCTTGATGACTTCCAACTGCCCTGCCACCCACCTTCTTGCTGAGCCAGAAGCAAATTTGAAAAAGAAACCGCTGTGCATCACTTCCCTAGCAGAACATGCTGCAGACAAAAAGAATCGAAACCACAACTAGAGAATTGGATTTCCCCTGCTTTCTCCAAAATAAATATTTGTTTGCGACAAAAGCAGCCGGAAGAATGAGACATGTACCTTTGACTCTAAAGGCTTGTGTGTTTGTGCCAGATGCAGTAGAGGTATGAGCACCCACTGAGTGCTATCTAAGGTCAGGCTGAGCTCCATCTTCCCCAACTTAATGAATTAATGTTTTCAGCTGCTTCTATGAAACGGAGAGAGTAAGGCGGCCCAGGGAGTCCAGCAGGAATCTATAGCAAGTGAAAAGCAAAATGAGCAGCGAGGCTGCCTCTTGGAGTTGCTCCCTACACTGCTCCTTCCAAACAGCAGCATCATTTCCTCTGAAGCCATTGTGGAACAGCCTCACGTGCTGGCTTTTGGAATGAGCTCCAAAGGGACGACATTGGTACAAAAGTATACAGGCCCACGTGTAGCAGGCAGCTCACAGCCATTATTTGGGGAAGAGATAAGCAGCTCTAGGAGATGGTTAGCAAAAAGGAGAGGCAATGAAGGTGAGCTCTTTGGAGTACAAGGACCGTATCCACTTCTGGATGCTGACTTTGAAAGGATCCATGCATCTCTTAGTTGGGCTCATTCTTTAAACAAACCTAGTATTGCAGATCTGGGCAGTAGCTTAGCGGTTAGAAGCTTTAACCAGCAAGTGGACAACACTGATCACAACACCCTTCCCCTTACAGTTTGAGTGGGCTTACACACCAGTTCTCCATTTTCCCAAAGGTGGCTCAAAAGAATGTATTCCTTCTGTGAGTGGTTGAAAAGCCAACAGATTAGTAGTAGAGGAGACAGCAAAGCACTATTGCCAGCTGATGGAGCCAGCTGAAAAAGCCTTTTCTGAAGTCTGGAGAGCTATTCATCAGGTATCCTCATGGGGAGGCTGTGGATGTGACAGATATTCTTGTACTTTGAAAATTGAGTGCCCCATCACTTGGTTTTTCTTTGTTTTTCTTGTACCTTATGCTTCACTTTTTGTATAAAGGGGCAATAAAGAAAATATATGGGACAGAGATTTGCCATTAAAGGGTCAATTTTTATAAGCAGTTACCACATGAGATTATCTGGAGCACCACAATTATGGCCTTTCGCAAGCTGAGGGAAATGTTGTGGTGTCTCATATGGCACCATTTGCTAACACTTAGCCAGAAGAGATTTTTATGGTCAGCAAGCACTCTAAATTCATAATGTTTAGTTTCACATTTTTTTCTCTAGTCCACTTTTCCAGTTCTCATTTTCATCTGTTACCTGGCATGAATTTGCACAGAAGAACCTCCCCTGTCATCAGAGAGCCAGAAAAATCCATTCAGATTAGGAGACAGAAGGAGATTTAGAAAGAGAGTCTCTGTTGGATCATGCTTGTGCCTTCACAAAAGCCATATTTTTATTATGCCCTTACATAACCTGTCCCCTGTTTCAAATACAGCTTGAAAAAAAACCTCCTTCGTACAAGAACATGACCAGCTGAGTAAATAAAAAAACCTGTTGAACTTGTGGATTATACTTACTGAGGCCCTAACTATTTTGATACATGTGCCTGCATAGCAATACGTTTTGGAGAGAAATAGTGATATTGAGACGCATGAAAACAGTTGGTAAAGGCTACAAGTTAACCTGAAAACATATTCCTGGTAACACAGTTAAAGGAAAGGGAGAGGTGCTCAAAGGTAAATTCAGGTCAATTGGCATCTTCAAAAACAAGACTTGGATGACTTATAAAACAAAGTCATATGCAAAGAGGGAACAAGTCACAGAAACAACAAATTTACCACAGTGTCATGAGAGTGGAAAGGAGGAAAAAAAATGACAAAAAAGAACTCAGCAGTAAAATGAATATATTCATACAGTGTCAGTCTCTCCAGACAAGAAATGGTGCCAAGCAGAACCGCATCAGCGTGTGGCCGCTTCTTGCACTGACACTAAAAACATCTGTTGAGGTACAACATTTATACTGTCTGCCAAACAAGAGTTTTTTAATCTTAAAACATATGCTGGAAATAGGAAAATTTGGACAAGAACAAAAAGAAAAAATAGGGGTGGGTGGCCAATAAATTAGAAGTGAGAAGTGGGGAAGGACAGATTGGAGACAATGTTTTCCGTATAGTGTATCATAGTTAATTCAAGTCATCTCAGGTCACCAAGGAAAAGAAAGCTCATGAAGGAATTCACAGATTGCTCAGAGAAGTTGAAAGAAATAAGGTGGTGTTCTTTGTGACAGACTTCATCCTTCAAACATTGGGTTTTGAACAGCTAACCTTAAAACTCAGGTTTTAACAAGTTTGGGAATGCATCTAATTTGAGATGCAAGAACTGATGCTGACAGCAATGTGCTTATTTTTCAGGCATGCATATCACATTTTTTGCAGAAAGCATGTATTTCAGCCCCACAGCTGAGCCAGGGCCTAATATTGGCTCTTCAGAAATTGTGCCTCCAACCTATTTGGTGAAACACGTATGGAAACAAATTTTAGATACATACAATGTATAAGTAATTTAAAGATTGTCACCTTCACATTTATCTTTTTAGTTGAAGAAGATAGAATACAGAATTCAGAAACAATTCAGTTCTCACTGAATTGTCAGATATGACCAAAGAAGTTATTGAACTATTTCTAGGGTATTTTTCAAACAAAGGCCCTAAGTATTCCTTATGATAAATAATCTCTTAGAAGGCAGCTTATTTTATTTCTGAAATAAACTATATATTTTCAATTACAGTATTTGGTGAAGTTATCCAAGTGATCTGTTTCCTGAATTTCATAAGCATGTATGAATAGAAGATTTAATTTAGTGTCACTGACCCTTTGAAATCAAGAAATTCTTTCATTCAAATGAATGTCTCTTTGGTACCATCTCAGGTTTACAGTATGTGCAACATTCTAAAAACAGAAAGAGACAATGAACCAGCTTTAATAAAATTGGTCCACTCAAATAATTCCATGTGAATTGTGCTTTTAGAAAAGAAGATGTGCCTAGAGTAAAATGCAGGCACCTAGAAATCAAAGAGGAAGCTCCCACTCTCTTCAACAGATTTGAGATTTCATCTCTAGCATACTTGACTTTCAAGTACAAAAGATTTATGCTTAGTGAACCACTGGATATGGTAAATTGCACGTTTTCAAAATATGCATCAAATTAATTGTGCCATATATCTTTCAAGATTTGCTTTATTTTATTTCTGTTCCATTTATTAAAGGTTACATTTTTGAAAAACACATAGAAATGAACAGATGAATGGATTACACACACAGCATGGCTTACAGAAGTTTTTGGTCCTTCTAATGTGGCAAATGAGATGGTTTAGACTTTGGATTGTGGTAGATTACACCCATAGTAGACAATTTATTTCTGGCATATAAACATGTTCGACAATTTGAAAATCAAATTCTAGAATGAGGTGGTGGGATGAAATGGAAGATGTTTCCTAAGGGCAACACTCAGAGCTACGTAAATTTCTGCCCTATCTGATAATTTTTGGCTTTGACTGAGTTCTGTATAGTAGGTGAATGTGTAGCTGATTTTTACTGCACATTTATGTCCTTGCAAAAATACAGAGATTTTATGTGCCCACATAACAACTATTTTCAAAATGTTTTTGTTTCTTCCTGAATCCTAAGAGAATGTTTTCCATGATCATCAAAAAGCAAAGGACAGTTTAAGCCCATGGATATCTCTCCCTTTGCTGTCAATGCATCACTGTCAGAAAAGGTGCAATTAGCACAGGCACTGGTGAAAAATCTCATTCATTCTTCTGTTAAAATGCTGGTAACAAATCGCAGTTATTTCTTCATGATTGGAAGACAAAAATGTTTTGAAAGACCATTAGGAAATAAAGTATTCTAGGCTGAATTTTCAAATGAGATAATTTCTGTTAAAGTTCAAGACCATTCTGAGGGTTCAGAGCTTTTTTTTCCTCCCAGTAGGAGACTTTCCAGTGATCTGCAAGAAGTGGCAACATAGATCACATGAAAATGCATCTTGCAATATCCTTCTTCCAGTGAATGTTAAGTTTTTTGAGAGACCAAAGCTTTGGCTGAATCTTTGGTGTTTTTGAACACATTCTCACTTTTACGTCTGTGAACTAAATTTGCAGATTATTTCCACCTTAATTTGCATTCTTATTTCTCAAAGAAAGCTGACTAACCCTTTTTTCCTTTTCAACATCACTTTGTCTTCTTTGATGAAAATCTACACACTGCTCATAGCAATTGGACGCCTGAGATGTAAGTGAAATTTTGGTGACTAATAACTGTTGACCTCCATGTTCAGAAAAATTTTATACACGCTGGATTAAAAAAATACATATATTAACATGATAGTGTGATTAGAAAATTCATCCTCTGTTACTTGTCTGGGCTCAATTCACCATAATCAATGATTGACTGAGGTCTTTGATTCTGTAAAAAAGCTTCCAAACCCCACAGCTGATGGCATTTACATTTTTTCCAAAACTTTAGACAACATAAAGAAAAGCACTTTAAGGTTTCACCAAACTGTTGAGTTTTGAAAAAACATTTTTCCCTTTAATTTGAACCATCATTTTCTCAAAGAAAATTAAATTAAAAAAACAACTAACATGTTTTTGTAATTAAACTGAGTATTGAGCTATGCAAACAATAAAGATCCTTGTTTGAAATTAATTCTTGTCCTGCTTCTGGGATTACCAGGGGAATAAAATTATAGCAAAACAAAACAGAAAAACCTGCTGCAGCCTAGAACTTGCACTTTACCAGAAGCAAAAGGAAATTTAGACTCAATAGTTTAGAATTCTATTGTCTCCATAAAGCATGATTCTAGACTTTGTTATAAATTTGACAAAATGAAAAATCTCATCACTCCTGTCACCAGAAGCCAAAGTTGTACCTCTAATTTTTATTCTTTATAGCTCACTAGTTTTCTTTTCCTCCTCTGTACCTAAGGGACATTTTTAGGTGATTCTCAGGAATGTGAAAACAAGAACAGTGCTTCAAGTCAAGAGATATTAATTGTCCAAATTTTAGAGGGAGGAAAAGATTCCTCCTAGGGCAGGAGGCTTGCCTGGAGGTGGGAGAGGTCTCACAGAAAAAATCTGAAAACTTTTAGGTTGACTGTATTCTTTTTTATATTTATGTGAAAATTAAAAGAAAACTAAAAAAACCACAAACAAAGCCACAAGAGGCAACATTTCACCTGTGATACCGTGTTTAAAACCCCAGAAACTGTTTTTAGAAACAGGTTGTATTTCTGTGAGGAAACATTACTTGTCAATTAACATAGTGAAACACTCAGATTGGTTTCAGAAGTTTTAATCTTACATCTTATCATGGTATTGAACATATCAGTTTTGGGGTCTCAGTCTTCTGAGGATGTCTATCCATGGGTAACTACCCATCAGTCCTTTGCTCTGTTGAAATCTAACCATCTGCTTTTTGTTGAGCCACTTGAATAAACTATTGCTCCCCTTATTCTTTGTGTACAGAGCTGCCTTTTGGAACACAATATTTGGTCAAGTTCCTTGGCCCACAGATTTCTTCCTCTTATCCAGTTGTCCTGCCCCAAGCGCCCCAGTTGTGCTTGGGTTCTCAAGAGTCCAAAGTCAACATTGTAGAGGCATGGGCATGCTGAGTTTGTGGTTGAGGGCACAATCCAAATATTGCTACATCCCAGATTTGGTTCAAATACTTTGCATAGCCCATTTATTCTAATTAAATAAATTATATTTCTCTAAAGGAAAGAAGAATGGGGAGAGAAAATGAGCAGGGATCAACTGCTGCAGCATTCCCTGCATCAAAAAACATGAGCATTCCTGTAACATTACACTGACTCTGTCACCAGGGACCCAGAGGCCCAGTTTCAAGCTTTTTCTCAGTTCTCCAAGAGTCCCAAGTCACAGAGCTATGCCCATGACTTAATACTGCCAGCATTAAGCAGATTTTCGGGGGAAATTATTCAAGTTTTTTTTTTTTTAATCATATTTTCTTCAAGTTTTTTTTTTTTAAATCATATTTTCTTCAAGTTGAAAAGTCATATTGCCTCCCTAAGGGCCAGAGGCTAACACGTGGAATAGATATCAATGAATTGTTTTCATCCTAAAAGCTAATGACCATGTCGAAATTCCTTCAGTATCTTCTGTCTCTATTGGGGAGTTTTAAAAATATATTTTTCTTTGCTATACCACCTATCAACTAAACGGTTTGTTGACCATTTTTATAAAGTTCATGTACACATTTAAAATGCTTAAAAATGAGTCAGAAGGTTGATTTATCTTGCTACTATATTAATTTTTTGTTCCAGCTTCCATTTTTTCAGGCTGGCATTCAACGACATAAATTTTCAGCGAAAGCGTATTTTATATCCCTTTAAGACAGGGGATTTTGCTGCATCACTCACTACATAATAAAATAAATGGAGGAAAACTTCTCGGGGCGTGCACTGCCAATTTATCCTCGAATGTCTCGGCTTGCCCTGGCGCGTGGCCTGACCGCCGCAGCAGCTCCGTGTGCTCGCGGCCGCGCTCCGGCCAGCGGCTCCGCGCCGCTCCAGCGCCCGCCTGCTGTGTGGCCCTCTGCAAACAAACCAGGTTTTCCTTGCTCCTTTCCTTACATCCCTTGTACGGATAGCAGAGCTCATCTCCAGCCCTGGGAGAGTGAGACTTGCGGTGATGGGATCCAAGAGCAGCGCGCTTTGATCCTGGGCAGAGGCTGGCTGTGCCAGATGGGCCCAAGGCAGGATGGGCATCGCAGGGTTCACTCTGGCATCCGTCCTGCTGAAGCCATGACTGGGTTCCCTGGCTCCATAGAGATCTTCCTGAGTGTTTCATAAATTAGAAGAACCCCAGTAAAGCAGCTTTTTATAATACCGTGAATATATAAAAATGTCTGAAACTGTAATAGAAAAGCACACTTTCTGAATATTAACAATTTAACTATTGTGAAGACAGAGCTTTCACCTATTCTAACTCTTTTAACTCTTAACTAGAAGAGGCAGAAACTCTCTCTTCTACTACTTTCTAATGGATAAAATAGAATAACCAAACAGATAATATCTGTCTTTCAATACTAACAATATTAGGATCCAAGACTTAATTCAACTCCTTTATTACTTTTGCAAAATGCAAACTTGCATTTGCCCCATGTTGTCGATGACCTGGACCTGCATATAATATTAAATCAGTTTTCTTAGCTCACTAAGTGACATCAAATGAAGAACAGAAATAAAATGATAAATTTCAGCAAGAATCTAATTTTTGAGAAGTGTTACAAACCTAGAGAAAATTTCTGCCAGAATTTTCAATTTTTTTAGAGATAACCTAAATTTTGTCCATTTATTTAAGCACTGTGTATTTAATGCAGGAAAGTTTAATAATCTCTAATGTAAAAAACTTGTTTCTCTTTCTCCTTTGCCTTTTTCTTCTTCTTTTTTCTCTTTTATTTTCTCTCTCTTTTCCATTTTCTTTTTCTTTTTAAAGGAAGTATTATTTTCTGAACAAAGAGAAAGAAATTTTTAAAGCATATTGCTAATTCACTCATTAAAGAAGATAAACTGATAATACTTTTGCCTTTTCTCACCCCAGGAAAAAATAATGTTGCAGGTCAGGATCTTCTACAATAGATTTTATATTTTAGAAGATTTAATCTGCAGGGATGAGCTAGTGTTTCCAGGGAGTGGCATCTCAGTACTAGTTAATATGTCTCTCTCTTATAAATATGATCTCAGATGGTTGAAAACAAAGTTTGAATACTAAGCCAGTTAATTAGTTTGGCTCCAAAAGGCACCAAATAATATCTCCTTCAAAACAATCTCTAAGTGGATGAGGTTCTTGGAAATACTATGACGTACACCATAATAGTTGGTTGTAAACATAGATCTGATGTCTTGCTTCTGACAGCAACAGAAGATGCTAGAACACAACAAATTACTCCTGTGCATGCCATTGTTGCTTCCTGGAAGGATAATTTTGTCTTCTTTTAATACGGATATTTGCTCTTTATAGCCATAGAATATGGGTGTGGAAACTTTATTTGTGGCATACAATTACATTGGTATAAAACCAAATCAGGATTAGAATCTAAATTTAAATTCAGAATTCCAAAATCTAGCATAACGTTATAGTTTCAGAATTTAAACTGTCAACTGGCAGAAAACTTTCTCTTTGACCAGGTATAAGTAACACTCTTTGCCTAAAACAAAATAGTCTTTTTTTTTTTGTGTGTGTGTGTCCTGCTTTAATGTATTGTAGAAGGAGCCAGAACTTCAAAAATATCTGAACTTATTGAGTATTTGCTGAGAGGATTTTGCTTGATAAAGAAAACCCATGTCTCAATGTGTTTGCAAAATTAGCTTTTCACTAACACTTGATTTCAATGTCTGAGTAAAGGGACTTCAGTAGCAGCAGTGGGTAGGGAAGCAGAATAGAGAAAGAGCCATCAGAGAGACCTGAGACACAGCCAAGTTCTAGGGAAAATATGTACTATTATGGCTTATTGTAATTTAAGTTAATACAAGAGAAAGCCAAGAGAGAGGTATATTTGGAATCACACCCAGAGCACTCATTCTTTTCAGAGTGAGATGAGAACTTATGTACTAGTATCGTCCTGTTCTTATTATTAACTCAAAAAGCTGTAGCACAAATACCAAAACCTCTGAAAAAAATAGCTGCATCCATGTATTCTATGGAAGACTGTCAAATACTGGTAATGTCTGTTAAAATTATTAGGTATCATCACAGATTGATCTTTTTTTTAATGTGGGACTTGGAAAAATTCAAAGAAAACTTACATTGTGTATGCAAAGGACACACACAAAGTCCAAGTCTCTTTTCTTTGGCACATCTGCAGCTTTAATATGTCTCATGCAGTTTTTGAAATGTTTTCATGAAAAATTATAAAATGCATATTCTTATATGTCAAGGAGCATATATATATTAACTAATTTGTGAAGTCACATGGGCTTCACTTTCCCCTCAGGCATTCTTCGATTCTTTTGTGTTTAGAAGATTTGAACCCATCTGTTTTTACCAGTAAAAGGAGAACAAATGAAGCACTGTTTCAACAACTGAAAACCATCACAAGAGACACAGATCAGGTTGAACTAAACCAATGGCAGACATATCACCACCACAACCCTCCAGTCCTTTAACTGGTACTTATCTGCTGATAATGGCTGAAAGCCACCTATCATTGCTTAAACTACATGATGACAAAACCAGAGTCTGGAAAATATCATTACTTGATCTATTTGGTAAACTTTCAAATATTTCAGTGGATTTGCCAGGCAAACAGCATAATATAAAATGTAGTTTTATTTAATTTGTGTTTTATTGCTTTTAAATTTAGCTTGCAAAAAAAGACATGATTAAAAAGCTACAACTGAGTGAAGGTACAAAGCTTCTGTTGTAGAAATCTGAGTGAATCTGGGTCTGTAGATAATTTGTTGCTGCATTTTAGCCCAGAAAATTTTGCTGCAGGGATGTTTAGTGGGTTTAGATGTATGTCTGAAGTCAGCTAGATAGATGGAATGCAATATCTTACTCAACCTTTTTCTTTATTATGGCTACTGTTGTCTGCGTCAAGGCCAAAATATTGGTACATCCAGACAGGGAGACCATCCATTCCTTATTTCAAAGTAATATTACAAAATTCATTCTTTCGTTGCCAGAATGAAAGAAAGGCTCAGTCAACAATCCAGTGCTTTACAAAAACACAAAATAATGAGGCTTTTAATTGATCTTTGTTTTCACCATAGAACTGAGTCAAAATAAACCAAATCTTTACATAAAACCTATCCATAAATCTTCCTTCAAAACATTATCTTTTGGATTTTCTGAAGATCTCACTCTCTTGCAAACCTGAAATAAGAAAAAATTTATTTATGTTAATTTTAAACTTTTTCTGTTAAAGATAAAAAAAGACAGAATTTTATTAACATAGATATTTAGTTTTACATGTATGACCCAGGAACATTTCTGGTCAAATTTAATTGACACTTCTGTATACAGCAAGTGCTTGGTACCTAGGAATACTGCTAAGTGTATTGCTGAGTTTTGATGGGCAGCATGCAGGATTGGAATATGTAACATGGAATCATTTTATGAGCTGCTTTTGGGGCAGAAGAGGAGGCTTCCCAGCTAAGGGGGAAGCACTGCAAAAAGGTTTTCTCTAGGCTTTAGGCAGGACAGATCGAGGCTTTGAAGTCTTTTGAAGGGAAATGAAAATTCTGCCTCAAAAAATTGAAGTGGATGCCACTCAGCTCCAACACTGAGATCACTGCTGGAAGACCTTTTCTTTTGTATTTGGTAAAAGAGAGGAAAAGAACCAAGGGGTGATAGTGATTTATGCAAATATGACAGGATCTGTATCTCAGGGGAGATTTGATGAGTGACTGAATCTAAAGCCTCTTTTCCAAATGTGTCTTTGTTTCCCCAAGTCCTGTCTGAAAAGAAAGGCATGTGTAACTGAGCTCAAGCAATATCAATTTGCATTTATACAGCACGTTCAAAATAAAAACTACCAATACTTTTTTAATGATTTGCATGACAAAGATTTCAAAGACTTTTAAAATGCAAACGATGATAAAAGCATTTGTAAAACAGCTGCAGTCATTCTAAAGGAACTGCAGTTAGGATATGCCCAGGCTTCAATTTTTCAATTATTGTGGTTATTTTAGTTGGTTTTTTTCTTTTTTTAAACAGAATGAGCAACTTTGGTGTATAGACAAATATCTAGGAGAATAAACCCAAAATACATGTAATACAGAGTAGAAAAATTATGTTAGTAAGTCAAAATTGACTAATTGATATGAATTTTGGTATTTTATTTGCTCAAGAAATCATTTCTGAAGTACCAGGAAAGAATGCAGTAACTGTCCCAAGACTGACTGTAGATAAAGGAAAAAAATATTTTAGTCACTCATGATGAAATAATAATAGTAGTCCCAGCATAGTTGCCAATAAATAAACAGAGAATTTTTTATTAAATAAATGTAAAATTATAGAAAAATGTATTATGGCACTTTTAAAAGTAAAAACCTGTATGCAGATATTATCCTCTCATGACGACAATTTTAAACAGTTTGGTTTTCTGAAGTTCTCTTACAGAATAATAATAATACATCTTCATAAGAGAAAATCTCTCTATAGTCAACAATATAATCTTTTTCAACTGTAAAGACAGTGATTAATTGAAAAAGACTTTTTCTTCATGATCACTAATGCCTTAAACCTGTATAAATATTAAAAAAATCCAGTGATTGTTATTCCAAAGTTGAAAGAGGAATGATCAGTTGTCTGGACAATATTTTTGAAGATGGGAAAGAAATAGCAACAGGAATATGATAATACAAGAAGAGTGATGCAGTCAGTGGTTAGAACTTTGACAATGCACCAGCTTTTGCAAAAACGTACAGTAATTGTCTTGGATATGATAAAGTGTTAGACAGTGTAATAATTTCAGGTTAAGTCAATGACAAGTTGTTTGCTGAGAAATATAAATGGAAAGTACATAAGCATCATGTTAAACTAAAAGGGGTTTCACTCAGTAACATATCCAGTTTCACAAGTATCTGACTTTGTGTTTTGATTCTGACCACTGTCAGTGAGGGAAAAAAGAAAGAAAACCCAAACCATTCTGGAAATCATAGGTGGCACTGAGACACTGAAACTTCTAAAAAGATTGGATTCCATTTCTTTTTATAAAAGACTGTGCATAGAAAGATTACATAGCACATTTGGATGCTTCTAGAGTATACCAGAAATTTTAAACACTCTACCTTACAGTTGTAGTGCTTTCAATTATTAAAACCTTCTGGAGTTCTTCATTTCTCTTCTTAACTCAATGCTGTAATCAAGAGAATGTACTCCTTCTGTAGATAGACATGAAAGCAGAAGCTGTTTGATATTGATTCTGATGTGCCTGAGCTACAGATTAGAATTAATTAAAACCATGTGCAACAAAGAGTTTAATGAATTAATTTAAAACAATTATGGATGGAAATTATACAGACAAATAAGCATAATTTAAAAAGTAAATTCAAGTGTCAAATAATTTAATTGAATACTTGAGGGTTTAATTGCATGCTTCAGGGTGTTTTAAACAAATGATAGAAAAAATGTTATGTGCTAATAAAAGTGGTGCATCCTCTAAAGTGCTGCCTTTCATTTTTCACATTGTTCCATACTCCCATTCTAGGAAGACTGCCATGCTTTTTCAGAGACACTCCATAGTCAGAAGGGATTTGTGCACATACAGACCCTTTCCAAGACTGGGCCTTTATTTCAGAATGTTAGTAAAAGAGTAAAGGCTTGAAACAGGCACTGTTAGTGAACCAGCAACACTGAGAATACACAGAAGTGGTTAAGCATCAGCTGATGCATTTAAAGATTGACAAACAGCTCAGAAAGCAAAGATATTTAATGTAGAACAATGAGTAACAACATTATGGGCATTAGAAATATGAGATCAACTCATAGGGCAGCCAGGCAGAGTACCATGAGCTTGTATAAATGTCACCAATGTACCTTCCAGTAAGTTAATTCAGAAACAACTTCTGAACTGCCAAGCAACATGAAAATGGACCAAAGGGATTTGCAGAATGCAAAAGCAATAGAAGTAGCTCCAAGGTGGTAGAAGCTATGAATCACCTTTGATTGACACCATTGCCTGTTGCAAGGAATTTTTGATTCTGTTAATTTCATTAACCACTATATTTGAAAATGTGCTTTGGGAAACCATGAGGATACAATAATTTGTTCTGGGGAACAGTACACTCATCTCTCACTGAAGTCAATGGAAAAACTCTGATTTATTCAGCAGGTTTGACCAGCTTTGTGTCTCAAACAAACAAATCTTTGAGATGCTTTCATGGATCATGAGATAAAAAAAAACCCTCAGATTGGGGCTTTGAACTTCTCTGTATGTGAAATTTTTGACTTCAAAATACCACGGATAGACCCTTGTATTTAACCTTGGACAACTCACTCTAGTTGCTGTGAATGCCTCTTTTCCCTCCACTGCATCTTGGCCAATATTTGGTGACACTGAAATTTATTTGTGAAGAAGAGTGGCATGCCCTGACAGTCTCCCACGCTCACCAAGAACACAAAGCTCTACAGAAACCTCCTTTTGTGTTCTCATATTTAAAAAAAATTAATCAAAATTATCTCCTCTAATAATAAAAGGATCCATCATCTAGCTAAAAATAAACACTGGAAACAAAACATAAAAACTACAAACTTTAATTAGAAACACAGAAAACTGAACATATCTGATTCAAATCTTTGGCCTGAGTTTTTGCCTTGAAAATAGCACAGCAAATCTTGGCTAAATGCTGGATTTGTCCTGGACAGGCATCAGGAGCACCCAGGCTTCTCAGCACTGCTCAGCCCCCAGCACAGGCCTGGGAGAGCCTTTTTTTCCCAGGTTCCCCTCACCCATGCACAGGAGGGGAAAGGTGCTTGCTTTGGCTGCTCCGCTCCAGACACCACACCAAGCTTCCTGTCTCCTCCATCAGCTTAAAATGCAGCCCAGAGTATTTGCCTAAGACTTGAGTTAGCTCTTTTAGATGCTTTTGAAGGGAGTAGAGTGTTTCTCGTCCTTTCTTCAGCTGTTTTCTAATGTTGTCAGTGAGAGAAAGTGAAGCAAAAAGTGGCTATAGTTAGTAGGAAGATACTATCCTTTTAAACAGAATTTCAGGAATTTTGACTCCGTTGGTAGTTGTTGAAGGGCACCTGCTAAAATATTCCTGTTGTGACTGAGTTCAGAACCTCCTGTTCTAGGAGGCAAATCTTTTCCTCTGACTTATCAGACTAGATGATGCCTCTCTCTAAGATACCTCATATTTCTCTGCATTTCATTGCACTAGTATATTTGAAGTCATAAAGAAACTTTGATTCAAATATGAGAATTTTTCTGAGGCTGGGGCTGCTTCTCTACACAGAGGCAAGCACAATGGGATACCAATCACCAAACAGTGGCTCAAGTATGTTTAGTAGTCTACAGTGGATTTATAATTCCTTATTGTGGCTGGGTTTTTTTTTGTTTTTGACACCTCTAACCTTTTATCATGAACACAATCATGCAGTAAGGAGTTCTGCATCTGTTGCAGAGGTTCTGTAAGGAACCATATAAGGGGAAAAAACCAAACCAAAATGCCTTGCAGTTCTGATAGGAAAAGAATGTCAGAAAGGCAGTTCTATTTGCATGACAGAACTTTTCCAGTGATTAAAGAAAAGTGCATGAGATGATACACTGTGATTTTGGGAAGTGATGGATTTTGTCCCTGTGAGTTTTCCATAAGCAAAAAAAGAAAATGAGTTATATGTACACAGAGCTGAAAAAATGAACTATATGTTGCTTGTTAACAAAGCAGGGAGGTAATTCTGATAGAAGCCTGAAAGGTCTTGATGATGTTTTTAATAAGATGAATGATGCTGTCCATGTTGGAGGGTTGAATAACACTTGTGAAAGTTGCTTGTGACCTGAAAGGAGAAGAATTGCAAGTGTCAGTGGGTGTATTGGTATCAGAAGAACAAAAAATGAACAATCTTTCCATAAAACCCCTATGGAAATAAAGTTCTGTGTGAACACTTCAGGACAGAATTTCCAAGATATTGCAAATAGTCTTAATTCTCAAATCAGTTTTTGATGTAGCTATCTGCTTACTTCAAGAAAGTAGGTGTAATTGCAGTTTGAGTGGTTTTTATTCTGAACT
Organism: Sylvia atricapilla; assembly: GCF_009819655.1. Classification (NCBI taxonomy): domain Eukaryota; kingdom Metazoa; phylum Chordata; class Aves; order Passeriformes; family Sylviidae; genus Sylvia; species Sylvia atricapilla. Next base: position 45,337,554 of record NC_089145.1, read on the forward strand.
GAAGTGTAACTACATTGTTGTCAGTGGAATAAGGCCAAACTCCACCACCAGTTAAAGATCTAGTGCTTGTGTTTGTTTTGTTTTACAAGGATAAAAATGTAGATCATAATGGAAAGTTTAATAAAAGACTCTATGATAAGGTTGCTGGGTGAAAGATTTGAAAGTGTCTTGGGACAGAGAAGTTCTGAAACACAGTTGATCCAAAGGGATGGTCAGTTTGTGAGTTTTAATTATACATGTTAAATGTTAAAATATTAATTATATATGAAACACATTAATGTCTTTGTGTAATTGAATGCCAAGTGATTCCAGAATGGAATCCAGTGGGCTGAAAGTTCAGGGTGCTTGTTGGCCAGTCAGCAGCCATATGAAACCTCACCCTCTTGATATTCAACGGGGATCCTGCAGGCCAGACCTACAAAGGAATTTGGGTTCCCCATTCTTTTATAGGATCCCAAAGTAAGATGCTTAAGTAGAGGTTGGGAGCCTGAGATCTTTGTATATCTTGGCTTGTATATGCAGCATTTTCTATAGACTTGTGCACAAATCACAACCACAAAAGAACACCTGGGGAGGGAGAAGGAGGAACTGATCTCACAGCTTCATATGTTTCTTATTACTAGGTAACTCTTTCCATGCAGTGAACATGTACAGAATGGTTGCTGCACTCGGAGTCTGGCTCCCCGGGAGGGCAGCTTACATCACAGAGTTGGGAATAAACAGCCAAAAGTTCAGCACTATTTAGTAAAACCCAGACCAAGCTACTTGATCTTCAGACATAGCAAATACATCTTTTGCAGTGCTGTGGAGTACTTTATTAGCTGTCAGTAGATATGGGGTGACTTGCATTCCAATTTCCCATGGCTGCAGCGTGTTGCCAAAAGTATCGGTTAATTTTGAATATGTTCTGTGTTGGTGGATGGGGTGCAGGACAAGGTTGAAATGTCAAGAAATTAATCTGAAATGGGCTGGATTTCTTCCACATTATGGGATCCAGTCCATACTGCAGGTGGTGGTCCTATAAAACAGTTGTTTTTCACAAATCATTCTGCCTGTTCATTAATTTAATGAACCAGAGAGACATTTCCCTGAAGTTTTTTTTTTTAATGGAAAGGTTTTTTATGAATTTTTTTTTTTTTTTTATCCAGACCTACATGTCTGCTCTCCACAGTCTACAAAGAGTTACACGTCCCTTGTCAATGCATTTGTGAAGACAGAGAATTCATTGGGTATTATGGAGCAGCCAGCTAAAAAGGGAGTCCAGGTCTGTAAGAAGCATAGAGAGTCAAATCCGTTTCTCATGTGAAAATTAAGGTATTTCACTTCAAATTTCTGAAGTTGCAAAATTTTCTCAATTTTGGACCTCTATAGAAAAGTTTAGACAAAAACCCCAGATCAGCAATAATTAATATCTACAGAGTTCATCTATTGGGCAGACTTTGTCCTGTTCGTGAAACAGGTCAGCATTTTCAAACAAGATTCCAAACTGAAGGCTCAAGACAGGGCTTGCTAAAACACAATTAGTCCCCTGTTTAGTCTGGGTTTTTTGGGCGGTTTTTTCTGAAAAGTTTAGGGGTTCCAACATTTATGTAGTCTGAAATCAGAGCAAAAATAACATAATCCCATTTTTGTTTTCTGAGGAAATTACTTAGAGAGAAGGAGCTATCTAAGAAGGTGCACCAGACAAATGGCTGGATCTTGGACCTAGAAGCTTTTGGTAAGCACCTCCCCTGTCCACTGAATTACAAAACAAGTTTTTCTGCAGACTGTCCTCTGCCGCCATCAGTATTCATGCAAACAATCCAGTGTTGACTGAAGAAGACAAAAAGGAGAGACATTTAACCTTGATACATCTGGGAAGTGTGAGAACTGATCTGAGACCTTGTTCAAACTGTTCAGATCACTAGGTCCTGCATACTACAGGTCAAATGTCCTTTTTGCACCCTGGCTGAGATTATTTCAGATTCAAAGCAGTGTGTTTCTGTGGGCTATGTAGAATTTGCTGCCTTAGCAGATTCAGTGCTCCTCCACATGGGCCTTTAGAAGGGCATTTCAGAAGAGGTTCTCCAGTGGTGCTGAGTATATGCGTGCTAATGGTCCCCACTGCGTGCGCTCACTGGCAAGGAGTTAGAACAACTTCCAAAAATGTTAGAAGGCATGACTTACATTATCATTTTTGATTCCTACAATTTCCCTACAAACAAGAGCTAACCTATAGCTTACAAATTCAGATAATTCAGCAGGGAGCAGATACTTGGAAAGAATAAATGATAGATGAGATGGGATATAGAGGAGCTTTTGTACAGCAAACCAGATAAAATTGCGTTTGCTCCTGAGTGCCTTTGTGTTGTAAGGTCACCTCTTTGGTGGAGAGAAACAATACTGGCACTTAGACAAGATTAAGAGCAAGAGGGCATGGCTGCAATCTAAGTTTGGGAGGGGTGGACAGTACTTTGAGGAAGGAGGGGAATTAGGGACTTATGAGAAAGAACACTGTAAGCAAGCTACGGAAATGAAGGGCAATTTAAAAAAATTGGCTGACTATGAGCATGAGCTGGCTATTTAAGAAACTTGGGTTCACTTTTACTTGTGCCAGGTACAAACTGTCTCATCTGCTGCAGGGAATAAGTCTAAGATGTCACAAGATGAGAACCTAGTGTAGTTTGGAGAAGTTGGAAAGCTTATGTAAGACATAATTTTATTCATCAGTCTAAAATCAGGTAGTTTATTCAGCCCTTGTCTGCAAGGTAATTTAGTCCTTGAGGAGAGACAAAAAATGCCCAGACTACCCTGGAAGAAGACTGCATCCTACTTTCCCTTCCCTCCTACCACTATCCCATCCATTGCCTTTCCTCTAAAATTGCCAGTCTTTGTGCAGCTAGTCAGTGAAGGTGATTAGGAAAAGAATCAGTTTAAAAATAAACCTTCTGCTGAGTTAGTTTTAACCTGGATTGGTTTCCTGATCTGGTTCATAATGCGGCCAACATGGCTAGTGGTGTCTGTGTCTTGCTTTACGGTCGCAGTCTCTGCCTCTGTGATTTGCATTAGCCTTGCAGCTGCTGCACGTGTGCTCCACAGGACTCTCAGACCACACTAAGGAACACTGTGCTATGGAAAGAGAGGGCTGGGTCTTCCATGTGGGGAAATAACACTGTATTCAACTGGAAATGTTTTACTGGAAATGTGTCTATTGCCATCATTCAGGCTAAGCTTACACAAAATAACACAGTGACTGAAATATGCATGTCATAAAACTACTTGTGCTAATTTCAGATTTTTCTGTGATTACATGTCTATCATAAATGTTCTTATTCTCATGTAGCATTGCCAATTAATGAGCTTTATAATTCTGTTCAGAAACTAATATGAAGCATTCTTCCTGTCATGAAGAACGGCCCTTTCTAATGGGCCTTTCTAAGTCTCAGAAGACAAGTTTGAATATATAAAATACAAACCCCATAGTTTTTGCTGCATTTAAAAAGCCATTTTCTACTCATCACCAGTCTACTTTTTCAGTTCTACTATCAGACTAGCTGCACAGCTGTGCTGCCTTATATTTAAATGTACCCTAATCCTGCAGTTTTACCCATCTCCTCACCACCTCTAAGTCTCTGCTTAAACTCTCCCTTTTTCTTGACAGAAGGTGAAATTCTGCCTTTGATCTTTCTTTCTTTCTTTCTTTCTTTCTTTCTTTCTTTCTTTCTTTCTTTCTTTCTTTCTTTCTTTCTTTCTTTCTTTCTTTCTTTCTTTCTTTCTTTCTTTCTTTCTTCTTTCTTTCTTTCTTTCTTTCTTTCTTTCTTTCTTTCTTTCTTTCTTTCTTTCTTTCTTTCTTTCTTTCTTTCTTTCTTTCTTTCTTTCTTTCTTTCTTTTCTCTCTCTTTCCCTTTTTCTCTCTTTCTTTTTTTTATTCTCTCTTTCTTTCTCTCTTTAATCCTCTTTCTCTCCTTTCTTTTTCTTTTTTCTTTGTCTTTCTTTCTCTCTCTTTCTCTGTCTTTTTCCCTTTCTCTCTTTCTCTTTCTCCCTTCCTTTCTTTCCCTCTCTTTCTCTCTCTCTTTCTCATTCTCTCTCTACTCACTTGTGCACTCTTTCACTCTGTTTTTTTTTTTAAACATGTGACATGAAATATCCTCTTTTTTTTTAACTTGGGACCCTTTCCTTGTTTTTCTGATTTATCTTTCATGACCATGCCCACAAGCATGCTTCATGTGTTTGTGTTTTTTCTGTTTGCATCTTCTTACCCTCTTCCAGTTTTTCATCTCCCATGTGCCCATTCTCTTCCCTTATGTTGTTCTTTTCCTTGACCTCTTGGTCTCTTCTCATTTGTTTTTTTCACTGTTTCTAGTCTGTTCTACTTGCTATACCATATGTTAAATGTCTCACATCATAAATAAAATACTTTTGACTCCTTCCTTCTCATGCTACTGGCCCATCTGCAGTTGTTCTTTCATCTCTAAGTTTTCGGAATATGCTGTTTACACTTTTTCTTCCTAGAGCTTTTCCAATCTGGCTTCTCTCCTCTGCCCTTAAATGAAACCATTCTTTCCACAACATCTAATGGCATCTACTTTGCCAGATCTCAGACTCACTGTTATAACCGTAACTTCTCTTGGCCTCTCTGCTTCTGCTGTCCTTGAAATCTCTCTGGGAACCATCAGGTCTGGCTTTCCTTGGCTGCTTCTTTAATAATTTCTTTAATACATCCTCTGGAGGATCCTCCAGTTCTTGGTAGAGAAATTGAGGATTTTTAGCTCTGTATAATATTACCCACAACCAAAAACTCTCTTGTCATCTCTTTGTTGAAGATTCACCGATCTATCAATAGAACCCTCTCATCTCCTTCTGTCCTAAGTAAACTTTTAGTCTGACACCTTTATAAATGATTTACTATTTAAACTTAATTTGGCTGAATGGCTGATTTTTGTACCACAGACCTTTTCCCTGTGTTCTCACGAACTGTGTACTTTAGTGTGGTTGACATCCCTACACTGATTAGCATCTAGATACTCATAGCCAAGCAATGTATAAAATTAACAAAAATGTAATCTCCAAGACATAATGCTTCCTAGACATGCAGGTTGCTGTAAAACTTATCACAGAATCAGAGAATCATGGAATAGTTTGGATTGGAAGGCATTTTTAATGGTCATTTAGTTCCATCCCCCCACTATGACCAGGGACACCTTCAACTAGTTCAGGTTGCTCAGAGCTCCATCGAACATGGCTTTGAATATTTCCAGGGATGGGATACTCCTGGAAAGTCTGAGAAGTCTGTTGCCGTGCCTTGCTACTCTCACAGTTAAGAATTTCTTTCTAATATCTAACTACACTCTTTCAGTTTGAAGACATTACCACTTGTCCTATCATCGTGACCCCTATTAAAAAGTTTGCCTTTTCCTTCTATTCTTCTTTTTTCCTGACAAACTATGTAGTATATTTTTCTCAGCCCCTATTGGTCCCGTTATGCTTATTCAGGAAGTAGGAGAAAAAGCAATATCCCTACTTCAAAGTTCAGGAATGTTTGATGTATCTCTCATGTACCTCTGCTTTCATAGCCTTCAGTTATATTCTTCTTTATTTCATCAATAAGAACACTATCTACTGGTCAGAGTCAAAGCTCTTTATACCTACTTCCATTTGCCATATATTATAAACTCCCACTCCCCCCCTATTAACTTCCTAGACAAGGCTCCTCGTGGTTTTGATGGCCAAATTTCCTGTAAAATATCTGTAAATCTGTCTCATTGCTTTGCCTCAAATCCCTCTCTAAATCCCTTTCCTTTGGGAAGCACAGTTAGGCAGCTTAAAGTTATGATACTAAAGTCTCAGGTTTTCTTTCTTTTCCTTTGTTTTATTCCATTGCTTACCCTAGACAACTGGTGTAATTTTTTTCAGATCTTTTCATCTTTTTTATTCCATCTATATTCACTACATTCTAATTATAACTGTAACATCTATAAGAAGCAGAAAAAATAGCAGTCACAATTGCTCAGTATGATTGCATGAAGCTTTTTGCGTATGTATATGTACATCTATATATATGTGACTCGAAACATGAGATGAGAAAGGCAAATATTCCACATCTTGCTACATAAAACTTTTAAAAAGTGGGAAATTTAAATGAATAATACAATGGACATTGTCATATACCTGCTATCAATGTCTAGGGGTTTTTAATCACAAAATTGAAAAGCTGATACTGTATGCATTTGTGTTTGTACATGTATATATATGTATAAATACACGTGGATATATATAGCCTACGTGATATTCTACTTGGCTGGTAGTATGTGCTGAACTTCTGACGTACTCTATGAAAGGTGGAAAAAGTATGTAAAGTAGTTAAAGTGGTGTTGACTGATGAGTAAGTAGCTCTCAGTAAAAGGAGATAGTGTTTTATTCTGCCAAGTGAAGTTATCCTTTGTGTGGGGCAGGCATTCTGAACCTTTTTTTTTTTTTCACTTGGTGTGTGGTCATCCTGAAATGCTTTAAAAATGTCTAGTTTTCTTCTTGTGAAGCAGATTTGTTTTTCTTTCCTTCTTTCTTTCTTTTTTCCATTTTGGTGAATACTTCATTTTCCTGGTAGGGAGCTGTTGTTTTGTGGATTTTAAGTTTTTAGAAGTAATACGTGTTTGAGCAGGAAAGAGACAGATCCTCAGATGTTAGCAACTGGCAAAGCTATTTTGAATATGAGGCTTATTTGAAGATATTTGCCATGATATTTATGTATTTCATATAAATTAAAAGCCAAGAATAATTTATTATTTGAATTATTAAATAATATTTGGACAATAATAATTTTGTTTTCAAACCCAGGATTTTTAAAAGTAATTTTCACAAATACCTTCCAGAAGTTAACATAGTTCTCATTCCAGTTGTGATCAAATTACACCTTAAAGGAAGCTTTTCACAATGTGACATATTTAGGCTACTCACAAACAAATATACACAAATGCATGTGTATTATCTTTTTGCAGATGAAGATCCTGTTTTAAATTATAGAGGTCTGATCTGAACTCAAGGGTGGAACCTTAGCTACAGAAGGTCATTCCAGATTGCCTAACCTGAATGACATTTCTTGTTTGCCTGTTATGTCCAAGAGCACTGTGTTATGAGTTCCATGCAGATGGAGAAATTGGAAGGCTCTTTCCTCTCATCCTAAATAAACATCTATGGGGTTCATGGTTGCAAGATATAATTCACCAATGGTTTCTTTTTCAAGAGGAGAAATTAAATCTGTCACTGCTGGAAAATGCCGTGGTTATGGAAGTTCCATCCAAACTGAAAGAAGCACAGCGAATGAGCTGTAAGGTGGTTAAGAGTACTGGAGAGCCTCTTCTATGGGAAGAATGAGATTGGTATGTTTATCTTAGTGATACAGAGGCTGAGAGATTTAAAACCTCTCCCTCAGTGCTCATGGGAAGAGGGCATTTCAGGCTATGCAAGGGGAGATGAGTACATGCCAGTTGTGATAATATTTCTGCTGCCATCTACAAGAAAATGTAGTGGTCAGAGTTTTCAGATGTCAGTCTTAGTAACCTACAGATAATAACCTGTGTCAAAGCGTTACTAGCTTCATTATGGAGCCTATTACTGTCCTGGAAAAAGTATGTTCAACTTGCTTCTGTAACAGTCATGTGGATTTGCTGTTCCAAAGTGCCCCTTGCCATCCTCTGTCCTTATAATATGACGTAAGAATATGTACTTTATTGATACATATTTTGAAATAAATATTTCACAGTGTTCATATCTTCTTTACTTTCTAAGGCAGTTTTTCATGGGAGTTTATTAAACCATCTAATGTTAGAGGCTGATGGCCAGCTCAGTGACCATGCAGAGCAATGGTGGAAATCTCAGACAAGGTTAGGAGAGTTATTACTAAAGATTGACTCTCTACATGAGTCTAAGCAATAAGTGCAAACTGACTCTAAAAATTAGAAGACAACTCTCTGAATACCACTGCAAATACCACTGGCAAGAGACACGTCTCTAAGCTGTCTTCAGACTCCAGAGTAAATAAATAAAATATTTCAGAGAGAAGAGGGCTGTATATGTTGGCAGTATTTCCTGACTTTGTGTGTAAAACCGAGCACGATTCGAACTTCCACTAGGTAAAGACACTGACACAAGAAACTCATTTAAACTGGTCAAATTCTAACAAACATTTTCTGTGAAATTTTGGTGAGGTGGAGTTTGCCAGAAGTTTTTCCAGGAATTAACAACCTCCAAAGACTGCAAACACTTTTTCTTCTGAACATCTCTAGCCAGAATCTTTCTCCAAAACTCATAAAGCAAGAACTTGAGAAAACCTGCCTGAAAAGCAGTCTACTTTGTAGAAATATAGTAAAAACTTGCCAATCTTTGAAGCCAGAGAGAACCTAAATAAAGCCAGTGAAGACTTTGTGCTCACTGTGCTTCCCAAGCACTATGGAAGAAAATGAACAAGTTTTAAACAAGCCAGTGGGGGACTTGACCTTTTTTTGTACTCCCTCTTCTTCCTTTTCCAACCTCCTGATTTCTTTACAGGAAAGTCATATAAATGGCTGATCTTGGTTCATCTCTGTTTAAACTTACTCTTTTGGGCCTCTCTCCCTATCCCTTTTCCCCACTCTTAGCCCTTGGTAATCAAAACTTGGCTTATACTCATTCCAGCTCACCCCCCAAAATCAAACAAATAAAACACCCACATTCAGTATGAGATCACATTACTTGATGATCTCAGTTCTGGTGTTACCTTACACTTTCAGATGGTTAATTATCTCTTTGGAGCAGTTTGAAATATTCTATTGGCCTATTGACTCAGTGGTACAATATTTGCTCACTTTTAGCAAGCCTAATGGATAAATGGCACTGAGTATGTAATCTTGAAAGGTATGGACTTGCCAAGATGTCTGGCAAGAATCACCTCCATACAAAACTTAGAGGCAAAAGTTGGTTTGTGTTTTGCTTTTGTTTTTGTTATTGTTATTTTTTGTTTGTTTGTTTGTTTTGTTTTGTTTTTTAACATGAGAAGAAATTAAACATTTTTAACACAAAGGGATTTTAAATTTTGACGCTGCCTGTGAACAGTCTCAATAAGGCAAGGGCTGTGAGAAATGGGATTACACTTCGTTGCATAATTTTAAATTGAATGAGATTTACATATATTTTTATTAAGAACAATGCACGGAGCATGCATTCTTGGAGGAAATTCATTTGTCAAAAATTCAAAAACTTGGCAAGCACAACTACGTTGAATGTCCAGTCAAACTTTTTAAGAAGCAATTATGTAAGATAAAATGGTCATTTTTTCCTATGCAGTCCTTCATGTTCTCTTGACTTTGTGAGCCTTAAAATTTTACCACCATCTCAAAGCACCTGACCTTTAGGATGCTTTGATCATACTTTCAGAGGTCATCCGAAAGAATGGTTAATTCTGTGGTGCATGAAATTTGCACAATACTAACTTCATTTTTTTTCTTAATGGAACACATTTTTACTATTTTGCAAGCCATCCACAAGTTATTGCTCCACGGTTGGTTTTAAAATACAGTTAGGAAAATCAAAACAAGCCTTGATTACAAATTAATTATGCAGTGAAATAAATTAAAATACAAAATAAAATGAAGTAGCTTCTCAAGTGAAATGTTTAATCAGTTTCAAGTGTTCTGAAGAGAAATGATAAATGATATAGCACCTTTTACAGAAAATCTTAAATATGTTAAAAATTTTGTAGACTGTAGCTGCATAAATAGTTACAGTTAATTTAAAATAGCTTTCAAAGTACTATGGCAAGATAGGCTTTGGCATAGCATAGTTGAATAGAAAGAAGGTTCTATTTTTTCTTCTTTTCTTTCTTTCTTTGCCTGCCATACCTATAGCTTCTATCTGATTTATCATCAAATCATATATGGAAGAATTCTTGACCTGTTGGAATGATATTTATGAACCAGAGTTCTGTATGTAGGCACCTTAAGATCATCTGGACTCCTGACCATTCAATTACAGTCCACTCAGTCATAACCTTGCCCTCAGCTAGACCCTTCATTGCATCTGACAGGCACCTTAGTCTATTTGTCCATGTGTTACTGAATTCTTTGTCCCAGTTAGAGACCCTCTTCAATAAGGATGGCTTTGGTTTCTCATTGATACTAATTCAAACATAATTTGATTTTGATCCCTTTGAACCAGAGTTATGAAATTAATAATGGTAATAACAGGACCAACATGAATAGAGGTATATCCGATAGGTAATTACAGTGGGCAGATATGGAACCTTCCTTTATTTTCTATTGAAGTTAAGCATAATTTATTTTAATATTTTTCATAGTCAAGTATTTTTTCCACCATTATCCTAAAAACAATGTGGTTTATCTCCAGTCAAGTAGCAATGGTTCCAGGCTGCTGCTGTGGAGCAGACAATCCACAGTCTAAGCAGAAGGAGATTCAACACTCAAGGACAGTTCTGAAGCACAAAGCTATAGGATCACCGTGTGTCAGAGTTACATCCCTGATGGTCTGAGTTCTGTGCCAAAACCCACTTCAAGACTAAGAAACAAATAACAGTTCCAGAAGAAATCTGTTCATATCCTTGGGAAGCCTGGAATCCCTCTGGCCTACCATCAACACTTCTATTCTACAGCAGATGACAAAGTTTTTTTTCTTGTCTTTATGCTTCTTTAACTGATCAACATAAACTCCAGTCAAGATTTTTTCCCATATTCTTTCATTTCCATTTTCATTTCTGAAAGCTATTCACAAAATGTTGTGCTACTTCCCAGTTAAAGACAACTTGATGCCAGTCACTGAAATGTAAAGACTACGTATATGCTAAACTTGAAAGAATTCTGTGTTTTGACACTATCTTGTCTATATCAGGTTTGTGTTGAATACCTACGTAGTGAATACCTGTAATAAAAACACCTCTCACTTCCTTTTATTTGGTGCATACTGCTGAAATATGCACTTTCTGTCATTTAGTCTTGATGATCAAGTTTTTTCATTCAAGTCCCTTTGTGGTAAATACTTACAAAACCTCTCAAAGCCTGTCAAAAGCAGGACCTTGAAATTGCAGTTGAAGTTTGTTACAGGTGCCAACAAATATCTCCTAAATGAAATTAAGGACATGGCATGTCTTCAGAAGAAATGAATTCTAAGAACAATTCTATCAATTGAATCAATTTTCCTTAAAACAACCTTGTAGCAGAGATCTGAATTATCTGTGGGACTCATGAGCATTTGATCAGCAGCTGCGATGGGGAGCTTAGCCCCAAAACACATCAGAATGACCACGTATTTCGTCAAGTTTTTGATCAAAGGAAAACTCACTTACTTGACATAGCTTTCCCACAATAATTGCATGTTAGAGAAAACCAAACCAAAGCATCTGATGGCCTGAGTAAACAGGCACAATCAAAGGACAGAACAAACAACGTAACATGCTGTTCCACCTCAAATACTCTTGCTTCCTTCCTTTGCTCTTTTACTTCTCCAAAATGCCTTGGAATATAACCATCATTATACACTAAAATGATTCAGGGAAATTTTCACCAAACAAGGAATAAATTATGAAGACCCACAGTGAGAGTGCCTATATTATTTCATCCTGTGTGGTGACATGTACTATGGCCAAACATGTCAAACAGTTACCTCTCAGAATTTTAAACTCAAACAGAATTGATGCCTATGTCTCTGAGTTTCTCCCGTCTCTTTGACTGTCTCCCTTATCTTTGAATTTCTTTGAGTTATTTCAGATTTTTCAGTCTATGTATCTCATCTGGATTCCTTCTAGATTCTAGAGCTACTTTACATAGAATTTACATAGCCACATTCGTAATATTCTGGGATTTGATGGCCAGGTGACCCTTGTGTTACATTTCCCAAGCAGTCTCTGAAGAGTTAAGAGCTTTGGCACTGTCTGTAGCACAGAGGAAAGGCTAGCCATGGATTCTAGCATTGCTTTTTATTATGTCGCAGCTGTACTGCACTCAATTCTACTTGGACAAATTCCTGAACAAGAATCTATTTCCCTCACTTCACTTTTGGAATAAGTACTGTTTTGGTTTTTGGCTCGGCTTTGAAGCAATGTTCTTTTTGTCAGTATTGAAGGAATGAAGGGTATATTTAAAGAATAAACTTGGGATGTGTTTGGTGATTTTGATTTAGGATGTAGGAATAAGGTTCTCAAGGGGTGGAAAACTTGAATTCTAAAAATAATGAGCATCTAATGTTTAGTGGAGGTATTATTATTGCATTGACTCATATGGGCCTTACTTGATTTACTTGTCCCTTTATGAACAGGGAATTTATTTATACTGCAACAGTATTTATAGCAAGTATATTTATAGTTATTTAAATAAAAGTATTAAAATTCAAATATAATATGTTGGTTGTCGTACCTAGAAAATCCACTAGCCAAAGTTTAGTTTACTACAGTTCTTAAACACTGATGCAAAATCATTCATTCACTAATGGGATTTTTAGCTGGGTGCAAAACCTGAATAAGTTAAGGTTTCTGAATATGAAGGTCATTTTAACCTACCCGTAGACTATTAAAAAAAGACAGTTCTTGACTGCCAGTTCCTCTTTGAGGTCTTAACCGAGTTAAACCTCAAGATGCACGAGGTTTGATTTTTTACCATAGGACATCCGTAGGTTGCTTATCCCATCCAATCCCTTCACTAAGAACTGTATTAGCTCCATGGTCCCAAGAGTTACTCTACAGCAGAGTCAGGTTTTGGATCTAAATATTTCCTTTGTAAAATAGCCACATGGAGAAAGCAGCAGTACAACACAATTATAGCTTAAAGTTACCAGTTTGTTCATTGCCTACAGGCATTTACATATATTTAATGGTATGCTTCACTGCTGGGTGAAGGTAATCCATACAGCAGAACAAAATCTTCCAAAGAGGTTGGCCAAGAGCTGTTCTTTAGTTGCATTGTGGCTTGTAATTATGGAGTTAGAAAGAAGAAATTTTGACAAACTAGCACAAATAAAATAGACCCTAAACCAGAAAAATCAAAGGAAACAAAGCTCATTTTCCGACAGGGTGAATTGTTGACCACTCTTGCCAACAATGGATAAAGAAGTTATTTCAGATTTCCTTTGGAAAGGTCAGCTTTCAGAATTAAATCATCTTTTGGCTGATGCCAGTAACTAAACAGACAAATCCCTAAGCAGAAGGTGTGAATCTCTAATTGGACAGAAGAAATCAGACTTTTAATGAGAGACTCTGCACACCTCTGCTTGTATGAGCAAGTATACATTGACCAACGATTTTCACTGGTGTGTTTAAAGACTAAGTTTTGGGAAATCATCTAATAGTAGGTGATGCAACAACTCACTTCACACAGGCTGGCCCTTTGCATTGCAACACCTGTACAAATTATGGAGTGCTCCCTGCCATGAGCCACACAATGTCAATCCTTCACTCATGTTTATTTAAAGAGAAGTATTTTGGTTTGCAAGTGCAGTCACAGTTTCAGCAATCCCCTTTTCCCCCTTTCTCTTATTAAGCCGTTAGTTTGTACTATCTTCACTTAAATTATGTTGTTTTCCAGGAAAACAGAACATTTTATCTCTTTCTAAATCAGGAGAATAAGAATTTGTTACTGTATCCCTGATCTGACCAGTGCTGCTAAATTGGTCAATTTATGTACCTTTTTTGCTCTCTTAAACACAGTTTCTTCCCAGAAACAAGACTTTTTATAGAAAAGGAGCATGAAGCAAATTGTTCATTCCACTTTCCAGCCCGATAAGATTTTGCATGGAGCACATTTAAAATACTCTTTTATTGCTCTATGGTAGATTTTAGACAAACACATTTATTTTTGTAGCGATCAAAGAGATATGGATACGTTTGTCATCTGTTACAGATCTAGAGGCAATAGAAGGAAAAGAAGACTCCCCAAAGCATTTCACATGAAGACGTTTCTGCCCAGTTATGTATTCTTGGCTAGGTTACAGCTAAGGGGCCCTGGTCTGGCAGAAGTGACACTTTCATATATTCTGCTTCATGACCACAAACAATAAGATGAAAATAAAAGGTGTGCTCTCCAGGTGCCAAGCTAAGCATACATTTTATACTTTAAAGTCCTGAAAACTTCACTGAGACTTGTCTGAGCATCCTGACTGTTCCATCAAATATAAAGTTCAGCAGCAATTTTGCCCCCTGTGACAGACCTGTGGTGACAGGTCAAATAATGGAGTATATGCACTGGTAGTATGGTGAGAGAAAGCCTGAGGGAAATTGCACTAGCTACCAAGAGAGTGTGAAAGAACAGGCTTAAAAAGCAAGGAGACTCTGAATTGCCAGTAAGTGGACAGGAAGATGAAGCAAAATGACAGATTTTAACATTCTTTTCCCTTTCTGTGTAAGGACAGCAGCTAAGGATTCAGTCAAGACTTCAAATAGCCCTTCTTCTGCATTTGGGTAACTCTTTTAAATTGCCTTTTTTTTTTTCCTGATAGCTCCATATCATTAATGCAAAGTTTGATGTTGGAGAAGTACACCTATTTGATTCACTGTTTATGTCATGATGATGGCACAGGAGCATTTTAGAAATCAAAACATACACGTTGGGTCACAGGACTGTGAGCATGTTTATGACTATAGCTTTAAATAAAGGGATATTCATTGCATAAGATATCATACATGCCCCAATCTGCTTAAGAGTTGGAAAAATAGAATATTTTGCATCTGGATAAGGAGCCAAATTCACAGTATGAGATAGTTATCATATATAAAATTTCAGAGAGATCAAAATATCTACCCACGTGCTTATTTTCAGAGCATGGTTATGAAATATAAGCTGCCTTCAATACCTTTTTTGTGTTGCAGTGTGTGCATGTCTTTTATGAATTTCTGACCTATTTTTTTCATACTGGAAATAGGAATCTTGAAAAGACAGAGAACTTTTCCATTTTATTTTTTTTTTAATTTCAGGAAATATATGTCTTTAAAAGTAGATTTATATTGGTCCTGTTATTCAAAACATAAAGGACCTCAAAAGCTTTCTTTGAGAATTCTGTCTAGAAGCTGCCAATAAAATGAGTTTCATAACTAGTATCAGTTTTGATACCAATAAAGCTGTTGAAGACACTGCCAATCATTCATTCTCTTCCAGTTCAAATGTAGAGCTTTATAGGGATGACATCTCACTACACTGACATCTGGAACATAGCAACAAAATGCTGCTGGCTCAAAGAAACAGGAGCAACATGCAATATTCATTGCCAAATGTCACTTAGCAACATAACGTGTAGAGTGGAGGAAAATTCACATCAGCCATACCCTACCTCTCCAAACAAACAAAAGCTCCTTTTAAGACATATTTTGAGAAGGCAAATGATGTCATTGTGCTACCTAGGAAAATTTTCTATTCAAAATACATAGAAGAGAAAGAGATCAGAATACAAATTCTGGTTCATTCCATCAGAGAATGCATGCCAGGTAGAGTTAGCCTTTGCACTGCAATGACAGCCCCCCCCACCCCCCTCCAGCCCCTTAGAAGAAGAGTGTTCCGAGTTAAGAGGTGAAGTTGCAAAAACTCTCTGGCATGTTTTTGAACCGTTGTTTGAGTTATATAATTACAGGGTTATATTTCAGCCATGTAAAGATTTTTGGATCTCCATTTCTCTTCCTAAGTGCCCAGTTGCCACCCTTTTCTCCTGTGAGTGCCTAAATAATTATGTACTCTTTATATGTGTGAAGAGCCTAAAGTTCTGAATGGACCACTACATCCATGTGCCAAAGCACAGTATAGAACAGTTTGGAGGAAGTTCTGTAGTTTTTAAAAGTAACATAGTTATTTCGCATCAATTTGTTTCTCAGCCTAAGTAGATTCACTATTTTGATTTGGAATCTTTTTGGATCTCTGAAAGAGACAGAAAAAAAGAGAAAAAGGTATAAAACACAGCATAAGTTTACCCAAGGAAGATATGCTAAACCAAGCAAGTACTTTCATGTATTTTCTACCAGATATTTTTCTAAACTGTATCTCTTCTATCTTGACTTGGAGTTAGGCATCTTTGCAGGAACTGTGAAGAAGACAAGAAGTTGGTTTGCAGAGGATCAGCAACAAATACTGGTGAAAGGTTGGACATTAGAACTGGCAAGAGTTACAGAGAGTTACTACTGACAACAGATTGCAGTTTTATTATGTTTGTTTAGGGATTTACCCTACATAAAGATGTCAGTTCCATCTTCCCATTTGGAAAAACTATTAGGTTTATGCTAAAATAAAAGTCTGATTATCCAAAATTGAGGCATCACTAACACATGATATCACCTTGAAGCATAAGAAAACTTTTAGGTCCTGCAGAGACTGGATGCAACTAAGTAACCTAAAGAAACAGTAATAATAACATCTGGTAGCTACTAGGAGCTAGCAGTAAAACGTCCGTGAGAAAGATCTAGGAACACTTATCCAGTGCAAGAGGACTACGTGCTGTCAATGCAAAACAGTTACTAAAATACAAATGTACAGTGGTGCACTGGGAATTTGCAAAAAGTTAGACAAATATCAAAGTCATTGACAGAACATCTGTGGAAATATTATTTTGAGTAGTCTATTCAAATCTGGAGAAATTTGTTCAGGATTCATGAAGAGGAACAATTAAGAAAATTATTAGTGAAGGAACCAAAGGAACAGAAACCCAGTTTTATATGAGATTGCTTTCTTTTGGACTTAGTGGAATGGTAAACACAAGGCTTGGGAAAATAAACAATTTTAAAACTATTTTGGAGTATCAAAAAAGAGTTAATAAATTTTACATTATAAACCTAAATTTGATATTACAAGAGGAGTGAATTAACACCAGAGGAATAAAGTTCTGCAGCAGCATAATTATGGCAAAAATCTTAATTCGTGGTAAGGTGGAGGACAGTCTCTTTCTGAAATGTGAACTTTGATAAGAACACAAGACTTTCCTTTTGGTTGTAGTAGTCATGCCTAACCCTCTCACAGTCACATCACTTACACCATTAACCCTGCCAGGCAGGGAAATACGTTTTTTCTCAGTGTTGGTAAATATAGGATGTCAAATACTAATAGTAAGTAAAACAATAGTTTTCCTAATTAAGAAAGTTGTTCATTTTGGCAATGACAACATAGAAATTTGTTCATTATGGTTTGGCAATCACCCACATTTCCTAATTTTATGACAACTCTCTAATTATTGTTCTAGTGTTGTCAACAGAAACCACGTCAAAAAGTAGAAAGAAAAGCTGGATACTATCAGGACCTTGAAATTTTATTTACTGGAAACAGGGCATCCCTACTGAAGGACTTTGTATTAATTGTGCATTTCCTGACAAGCTGCATTTCACAGATGTGTCCATCAGTTCTTGTCCAGATCATACAGATATTTCAAGTGGAATTTCTTAAAAGCAACA